>NC_037668.1:157378030-157493945 GCF_003255815.1 Theropithecus gelada | reverse complement strand
AAAAAAAAAAAAAAAAAAAAAACACCTAAGAAAGAGAATAAAAACTCTGTTTTAGAGGCTGGGCTGAGTGAAGAAGCTGGAGCTCCCTTCACGCAGGCGCCAAACCCAGCCCGCCTCGCCTTCAGATCCCTGGGTGTCAGTCCGGCAGTGGCTCCCTGGGGGCAGAGGAGGGAGCTCCTAAGGACGTACTTAGCAGGCGCTGCCTGACTCTAGCGGCACTAATGGATTCTCTTATCTCACTGGGACCCTTGTCTGCAGATCAGCAAAGCTGCAAGGAGGTGGCAGGTTAAAAATACTCTGTTAGCAAAGAGGCTTAGGTGGGGGCCTTGCCAGGGGAATTACAGTGATGAGAGGCCTCTGGGGCGGGAAGTCAGGGATGGAACCAAAGCTGCTGGACCCTCCGCTTCTCTTCTGCCTTCCATTTGAATTTGCTGCAATGATTGGCAAAGGTCTGTGGAGATGGAGGGATTAATGTTGCCTCTTTTCTAAGGCCTGGGGAGCCACGTAGCGAATGAGGACCATGGCAGTCACCTGGCCTCCCTCCTTCTCAGCCTGAGGCTTGGGCATCCTTGGCATGCCAGCAGATCTCTGGTGGGGGCACCCAAGCCCTCATTCATCTTATAGCTTACGTTCTCTTACCCAGGAAAAGGAACTAAGTCTCAGATGGGAGGAAGTAATAGTACCCGGTGTTTAGAGAATGTTTGTACTGCGTCCGAGTGTTCTTACATAGAAACCTCACTGAGGCCTCACAGCATGCCTATGAGGTGAGGATAATTACCCCGGTTTTATATTTGGGGAAACAAGGCTTTGAGAGTTTACGAGACTTGCCCAAAGTCACACATCTAGGAAGTGGCAGTGTGGACTTCAGTAAGGGCTTTCTGATGTCCTCTCCAGGGCTCTTCCTGCATCCTCCATTCTCTCCACGATTTTGTTCTCCTTAACCCTCCCATCAGGAAAACACCAATGGGGCAGTTCTCCTCAACAGCCTCTTTCAACTTCATCTGTCTGAAAACCCCACAAGCCCAGCTGCCCCTACATGGTCTGGGGCTGGTCGAACTCTAGGCTGGTCTTGGGGTCCTTGGTCTCCACTCCCTCAGGACCAGAAGGCAGCTTGAGCAGTCTGCCTCACCTCAGCTTGGTGTTCCTGCCTCACCTCAGAACTACGGAGTCCGAGGACTGAGAGTGGCCTCAAGCCTCCGGTGACTTCATCCTCTCCCACATGGGCCAGGACATCTGGGTCTCATTTTTTGATCAGAGAGAACAAATGTTCTACAACTCCCATTGGCAAACTGATTCAGTGCTTACTGTACTCCTCTCTCCTGCTCAGAAAGGTCCCCCCTAAGGTTTGACTTCCTACTACAGCTGAGGGCTCTTTCTTCCACACAGATGAACTGACAGTTACTTCCCATGGGCAGACCCCATCTCTAACAGCCCAAGGAGAGAGAACTCTGAAAAGGGAACCTCTCCTTCCCCACCATCCCACCTCTATAAAGAAATGATATGGGCAGATTATGTTTGTCACATTAAACACACAACATAGAAAGGAATCAACCACAAATAGTGAGATGTTGAAAAAGGGAAAAAAATCTCGATAACATCAGAAATTAGTGACGGGAGTTTATTCCTGGTCACAGATTTGCTAAAACACCTTCTCTCCGAGAGATTTCTGGCTTAGGTGACTGCCCTAAGAGCAGACATTAGGCTGGCTTGGACCTAAGGCAGCCAACTGGTCTGCATTGCTTGAACTCTCAACAGGCTCAGCCCGCTGAGCTGGTAGCAGGGATCCCAAAAGACAAAAAGACATGATCATTGACCTGCAGGTACTTCCTGAAGATCCGATAAGGAAGGTGTTCAAATACAGCTTGAATGCCTCCTGTGCAAAGTATGGTGCTATGCACAGAATGCTGAGTATGATCTAGTCCTTGATCTTAGCAGCTTGTTTTGAGAGGGAGCAATATAGGTTACTATGAGGCTTAATGACAAATGCACATGGAGCAGTTTGGAAAATGCCTCTGAGTTCAAAAGAATGAGAGATAAAGTCCCAGGGTTCCAGGGTGAGGAAGGAAAATTAACAAATGTACAAAGTTTATAACAATGAAAACTGCAAAGAACACAGAATGAGGATTTCATGCATTGATGTAAAAATTAAAGGTGGCGTGTGGAGTGGGAGGAGAGGGGGGAACACATATTGAAAGAAACCTAGAAGGGAAGGGTCTCTTTCTAAATAGATGGATTCTAAACCTCTGGTTTTGGTTCCTCACACTTCACCTGGGTCAGGCATAGCACTCCTTCTTCCTCACGTCAAACCACAAAGCTCCCAGCACAATGGAATTGTGTGTGTTGCTGCAACTCCACACCTGAGTCTGCACCTGGGGCTACTGAACGAGAAAGGGAGTTCCCAAAATAGAGAGCAGAGCTTGGGGCTACGTTGGAATGTCAGTTAGCTGACTGCCAGCATCTCTAGGTCGCTGGGGATAAGCATCAACTAGGCAAAGGAAATCCATGTATGATTTCCAAGCTTCACTTATCTCAGTGCTGAATTTTAACCTTATTCTCTCAGTAAGTCTTGGACCACAGTTCCTAATGAGGACTCCCCTGACTATGGTGATTTTATAGTTTCTGGAAGAAAAGGCTGAGAGGAAGAGAGGAACAGGAAGGGAGAAAAGAACACCAGGAAAATCTCGGCCCTCTCTCCCACACTCCCCTCACAGCAAAGTGGGCCGCTAATGCATTAATTAACTAAGTAGTTTTGAATGTACTCCATTGCACCTCATTGTCTGCAGCTGCCATTCCCTGGAGGAGCCATAATATGCTCAGCGCATACTATATAATTAAATATCAACACATGTGTCCCCTGCCCAGTGCTGGGATGCGTATTTACTTGTGTTAATGAGAACCAGAATGGCCTTACTGATGAGAGGCCCATAGAGGTAGGAGGCGAGGAGCACGTCTCCTGAAATTGAGGTGCATATGCCCTAGCACCCTGCTCTTCTTACTCCCTACCACCTTCTCCCAATATCCTGTCCCCAGAAGGCCATCTCAGGACCCCTGGTGGAAGCTTTTCACCAGACCACAGGCCAAAGTGCCATCAGCTGCGCTTTTCCCTAATGGGAGTGAGCAGCAGCAGCCCGCACGTGGTGCATAATGACTATGTTTCTGCTTAATACAAATTGTGGTTATTTAGCAGCCCAAATACCAATTCCCTACTGAGATCCCTGTCGTTGAAACCCCACACACATACACAGACTCAGCAGACACAAACACAAGCACCTGCGTGCTGGCCCCCCATTTGCCACTCCCCACCCCGCCCGACCCAAATCCATTACAGAATTGCTCTCTGGCTTGGGGGACCAGAGTTATTAATACTGAGATGAGTGACAAAGTGAATGTGCTATGTGGAGCAGCTTGATGGAATCCAAAGGCAGGTCGTTAGAGTCAGAAGGCTGTGGTTCAAATCCTGGTTTTGCTACTCATGGGCTGTGAAACCTTGGGCAAGTTCCGTAAGCTTCTGGGGCTTTCATCTACTTATATGAAAAGTGGGGACAGTGACACCTACACCATCGGTGAGGACTAAAAGGTGTAATTTAGGAGAAGTCGTCCTCCTTAAATGTTCATGTTTCTCTCCTCCCTCTCTTTTCTCCTCTTCACATATAGCCACATCTGATAGCAAGTAGAGGTATTCTGTCCAGAGATGAGGAATGGAGTATAAGGATGTAAATCCTTCCCTCAGATTTCAGTTAAAACACACACATTCCAATTTAAAACAGGGCACTAGAATGTAACAGGCGCTGATCTGTTTTGTTCACTGATATATCCCTAACATCTAGGAGAGTGACCAACACATAAGAGGTGCTCAGGAAATATTTACTGAATAAATGAATGATATTTCATCTCTTATTCAATTCGTATAATAATGTCATGTGGGGAAGTCTATTGCCCCCACTTTGCAGAAGAACAAATAGGCTCAGAGAGTAAGTGCCTTGCCCAAGGCACACAGCTAGCCTGGGATATAAACTCAGGTGTCTGACTCAAAGGTTCTATCTGCTGCTTTCAGCAGGCCCTAAGAGACTACAGAGTCTCTAAAAGGGAAAATAAAGACAAAAAGAAGATAAAGAGTGTATGTGTGTGTGTGGGGTGTGTGTGTGTGTGTGTGTGTGTGTTTTAAGAATGAGAGGTACTGCTCCTGAGAGATTGATGGCTCAACACAGTTCTAATGAGCCATTTGTGGCCAGGTCATGCTACCCCAGTGAGACCCAATTTCAACCAGGACATGAGGCCAGAGAAACAGGACTTCTCAGCAGGCACAAGAAGTGGGACCTCTGGGAGTCAGAATACCAGGCTCCTCCAGGATCATGGACTCTCAATTCCACCCCCATATTCATTTCAAAGGATACCCTGCCCTTCAATGGTTTTCTATAAGGCCAAGCTGATCACCCACCTGGCTTGCACTCTTTGTCATGAACTCCCTAGAGAGGGTCTTGATTGTCCTCACTCTGGCCTGTGGATGCTCTCAGACCAAGTTATTGAACATGAAACAGCTGGGCTGGGGTAAGGGCAGACTCCTCCCCGCACTGAGCTCCTCCATGTGCCCCAGAGAGAGCTCAAGGGAAAAAGAGGCTCTGAGGCTGACCTTTGGGAGTCAAGAGTAGGCAGGAGTTGACAGGGCACACACTGCAGATGCAGACAGGGCACACATTCAAAAACTGACAAACAAGTGCAGATTAACAGAGTGATGACAAGACACAGGGAGAGTTCAGACAGGTCATACACGATCAGCATGTCTGGACCATCAGCCTTGTCTGTGGGCAGAACTTTAACTTGTCACAGATATTTCTCTGTCTTCCACGGCAGACTTGATGTTGCTGGGACCTAGCCCTGAGGCAAGTTACTGCTGCACCCAAAAGTCTATTTTGGGTGTACGTGGACCTGTTTGGGAATAAACAGAGCCCCTGTCCTAGAAGGTATGCCTGGTGGGCAAGTGGACAAAGGGCTGGAGCACCAGGAAGTCAGAAGACTAGGATTGGAAAGTCACATTGGGGTCCACAGGGAGAGATTCTGGAACGAAAGAAAGATTGGGGCAGAATTTGGGGGACAGGAAGAAGACAAGAAACAGTGTGTTCAACAGGTGAGAAAAGGGGCTTCTGTCAGAAGACAGGATAACCAAACCCAGAAAGCCAGGGAACCTGGATTCTAGCCCTGATTATGGTGCAAATCAAGTATAGCCTTGGGCAAGTCACTTCTCTTCTACAGTCTTGAGTTTACAAAAAGAAAAAAAAAAAAAAAGATGGCTTAGATTGGATGAACTCTAAAATCTGTATTGACTATTAAGAAAAAGTCTCAAAGTCCAGACTTAATGCTCCCTCCCTAAATGTCTAGACTTTTCTAGTCACTGACAACCACAGACATCAGGATCTCCAAGAACTTTCCCAGCTAGGAGTGGGGTGCTCTGTGCATACCTCATTAGATATTCACCACCTCTTCTCACTCCCCAGCCCCCCTTCATTTCCCCATATGCAGATGGCTTTGTTTTCCAAACCTGATAGATGCTGACAGGTATATTGTTCTCAGCATCACCAGACTGCCAGAGGCTGCTTAAGTCAAATGATTTTCTTTCCCCTAATAACTTGGAGGATTTTTTTTCTTAAAAGGCAAAAAAAAAAAAATAGGCCTTTTTTAATGCCTCTCTTTTACCTTAAAGAGACAGAGTGTCATTTATCTTCCTCTTTAGCCCAAAGTCAAATGAAAGGAGCATTAAACAAAGACCAGCCTGCCTTGAAGCAGTCATTTGTGACTGGAGGCTGGGGAGAACTAGCATGGGCCTTGGGGACCATCTCCAGAGACTGGTGATTGACAGGCAGGGGGAAGCAGGGGTGGGTGGATCTGAACCATGGCCAGGAGGAGAGGCACAGCCACCCACAGAGGCAGGGGAGCAGGAGGCCCTGTGGGGCTGGATGCCTGCCAGAGCCAGGGCATGAGCCTGGCTAGCAGGCAAGAGCTGTCTGTGGGCATGTTCATAAGGAGCTAGTTCAACCAAGCACAAGAAAATGGAATGAATTTGATGTGGTCAAAGCCCAATAGGTTTCATGGTATGATTTCATGACCCCAGTGTTATTCTGGCCTTTGAAGTAGGAATAAGTACTGTCAACAATCGCCTTTTACCCTATAATCTACATTGTTTTTAATGAACAATTAACCATGATTGGTTGACGCATGAACCAACAAGTGGTTTAAGTGCCTCCGGAGTGATAAATATCCTAGCAGTATAAACAGAAATAAAATAAAATAAAATAAAATACAGTCCTTGCTCTCAAGAATCCTATAATCCATTGAAGAGGGCAAGACAGAGGAAGAAAAATAACAAGAAGTAATGCCAGTGAGCAAATGCTGAATATCGTAGAGGATGGTGTTACGGGAATTCAGGGATATCAATGGGGGCTGAGGAAGAAAGACTTCCTGGAGTGGGTGTTATTCCCAACACAGGCTGTAACGAGTGGTACCATCTCGTGATGGGCTGCAATCTGAACCAGGGGACATAGATTAAAGGTAAGTAGGTAAGCTTCCTTAGCATTTGACAGACTTGGGAAGAGGCAAGTTGTCCTTATCAAAGAAGAGCAGTGTGGTGGTAGTGCAGGGTGCCATGTTGGCACTGTCACTGCTTGAATCTGAAGGACTAGTAAGATTTGAGCATGCCAGGGAAGGGCTGGGGTACTTTCAATCCGAGGAGATGGTTAATGCAGTAATGATAATAATAACAGTTAACTTTTACTAAATGCTTACTATAGCCCAGATACATTTTAAAGGTTTGATATGTACTCTATCATTTAATTCTCAAAATACATTTAATCCTCAAAATAAAATTCTTAGTCCCCCATTGTAGCAGAAGGAAAATGGGGGCACTAGGAGTTTAAGAAACTTGCCTAAGTTACATAACCTACTTGCTAACCTTTGATCTCTTTAACTATTAAATGTTGGTAATAGGCCTGGCAAGATGGCTCACGCCTCATCCCAACACTTTGGGAGGCCAAGGCGGGAGGACGGCTTGAGGCCAGGAGTTTGACACCAGTCTGGTGTCACACTGGTGACACACAGTGAGACCCTGTTTCTACAATAAATACATTTTTAAAGTTAGCCAGGCATGATGTGGCATGTGCCTCTAGTCCCAGCTACTTGGGAAGCTGAGGTAAGAGGATCGCTTGAGCCCACGAGATCTAGGCTGCAGTGAGCCACGATTGCGTCACTGGATTCCAGCCTGGGTGACAGTGAGACCCTGTACAAAAAGAAAGTATTTTTTTTTTAAGATGATAATAATAGCTCCTACCCTAATAGGATTATGTGTTGAGAATTAATTTAAGAAAATGCACATGATGCATAGTGCCTGGGGCACATAGTAGGTGCTCAGTACATCTTAGCAGTTATTAGACTGGTGCAGAAGTAATTGTGGGTTTTGCCATTGAAAAAAAAAATCAAAACCCACAATTACTTCTGCACCAATGTTGTGCAGTGAGATAAGCGCAAAGCAGTGTCAAAACAGAGAGCTGGGGGAAAACAGGCAAAACCCACAATGACTTTTGCGCCAACATAATAGTAGCCTGAAGAGTGGCTCCGAAGGAAAGATGCACATATTGTTTGCAGACCTGTGCGAAAACCACTGTTTGGGGCTCTGTTATTTGCAGAGGTAATGTTTTGGGTTGGAGGAAGTACTGTGGAATTGGAAAGGTTAGTGGGGTCATATTGTGAAAGGCCAGGGATCCCTGGATTTTGCTGTCTGAAAAATGTGTTCAGTTCTTCCCTCAGTTTCTAGGTCTCTACTCTGACATTGCTTTTAGAAACAATTCCTAAGTACTTCCAAGTTATCGCTGCCCCCTCCTCTTCCATTTCCTCTGCCTGCTAGTTGTGCCCACAGCACTGCCCACATCCGCAGATGACATCTCGGGGTCACAAGGGTCTGATCTCAGCTCTGGGCAGGCTGAGCCGAGCACTTGCCCGGACACTTATCTCACCGCTGGAAAGCTTGGCTTCTGAGTTCTTGGGTGGCAACTATCCCAAGGAAGCTGCCTTCTCTTTCTAACAGATTCTGGAGGACTGAGGGAGCTGATCTCATCATGTCCTTCGATAGTACTATCCATCTTGGCAGAAGGGAGGGCTGACAGTGCTCAGGCCTTACCTGAGAGTCCCTGCAGGAGCCTGCACGAAGCTGTTTTTTGTGTTCAGGGGACACTTTCAGGCAGCATTAGAGAAGAAAGGGGTAACTGGGATACTCTGGGGAGGGCTGGCTGGCTGCAGAAAATGGGTCCTTCTAGCAGCTCCCAAGGAATATAACTAATCAGCTCAATGTCACCGAAAGAGCCCAGGCCTAAGAGGGAGAAGATTAACAGCCTGGTGACTGTGAGCAAGTTATGCCCTCTAGGCTGGAACTGCCTCACTGGCATATCTGAGAGGCGGTGTTGGGTAGTGATTAAGAGCAAAATCTACAACCAGTATTGCTAGATTGGACTCCTGGCTTTACCACTAATGAGAGCAAGGCTCTCAGCCTCTATAAGCCAAATGCCCTCATTTGTAAAATTTCCTCATTTCGAATCCTGTTGGTGCAAGATCAAGAGTATATATATGTGTGTGTGTGTGTATATATATATATATACACACACACACACACACACATATATATATAAAAGTACTTGGAATAGTAGATGGCACAGAAAACATCATATGTGTTTATTAGTATTACACCCACTAGTATTAATGCCTTTACTGCTACATCAAGGATGTTGGATTAGTGAGTCTTTGAAGGTCTCTTAAAAAGTCTGCGGTTCTATTTTCCTGCACTGTGAGCCCGGTTTAGATTTCAGACTTAATCTAGCATTTGCTGAGTGCTTACTACATATGAATATATTATCTTATTTAATCCTCACAACAAGCCCTGTGCATCCCATGTTATTATGTTCATTAAGAACTGAGAAAATTGGAGCTCAGAGAATCCAAGTGAAGTTCTCAGGATCACACAGCTAGCACACGGCCAAGAAGGATTCACCTGCAGTCCAGTCCAGTGTTCTTTCCACTCTACCAGCAAGGGGACAAAGGATCGGTTATTTGCTACCAAGCTGTCACATCTGTCCAAGAATAAGGGCCAAGGCTCCTGTTCCCAGCAGATCTGGTTCTGGGGCAGATCTGGTTCTGGGGCTGTGCATGCTGAGCCTGTCTCAAGGGTGGGTGGAGGATTTGCCAATGAAAATGTTACCAGCTGAACTAGCATTAGCCAGCCATATTGGGGCCAAGAAGGAGGGGAACTAAAATTAATCCTCTCATTACCAGCCTGACCTGCAGAAGGATGAGCAGCACCAAGCCAGGAAGAAGAACTCCAGCAACATCTGCTGCTGCTTGCTCGACTTTCATTTCCTCTGTCTCTCCTGGGAATGCCACGCGGGTACCAGGATGCTGAGATGTGGTGCATGTGAGCACCCTCACTCACACAGAAGCACATATGCTGGAGACAGAATTAGGAGCCCACTGAGATAGCGCTTTGAAAAAAAGAGAAGTTGGAAGATGTGGGTTTTCTCCCTTGTGCCAAGTCCCCTCTGAGAAGGGTATTTGGATCAGAGGCAGAATCTCTGAGTCATGATGTGACTGGGTTTTGCAAATGTGTCTAGGCCACTTGCCTGGTCATGGAGGGGTCCTGCCCACTGGCAGACCTCAGCTCCTGTCAGTGAGGGGCTTCAAGTATGGAAAACAGAGGAGTGGGGACTTGCTAAGGCCTGGCAGCCAACAGTTGTGTGTAGGGTTGGGGGCTGGAGAGAGAAGGGCTAACTCTTTGGAAAGCCTGCCTGCTTGTTCTATTCTTGCAGAGGCACCTGGGGGAGGCAGGGAGGAACACAGAAGGCAGAGTCAGAAGGAGACGCTGCGGGTGGGGGTGGGAGGAGGTAAGGGCTGTGGAGAGAGTGAAGAAGGCATTGTAAAACTCTCTGGATGGTCATCAGCCAGATGTGGAGACCATATGGAGGAGGCGGGCTGGAGGTGTGCAGGAGGGGTAGAAGACAAACTGAGGGGAGGACAGCGGGAAGGGCAGAAGAGGCAGGTGAAGGCTGCTGACCTAAGCCATCAGAGTGGGAAGCCGGAGGAGCTCCCATGCCCCCTGTAGGCTGGTCCATGCACCAGGGCCATAGGGGTCACCAGGCACTTCTGCTCAAGGCCCAGCCCAGTTCCTCTGCTTTCAGTTCTGAAACTCAAACCCCACAATGCACCCCCTGCTCCACACTAGCCCTTAGGCCTTCTCTCCTCCTCACGTCCACCCACCTGTATATCCTCAAGTTCATGACTGCAAAGTGACAACAGTGGTGGATATAAGAGAAATTCCCTGAGGAAATGAGCTGGTGTTTCCTGGTCTCCCTCAATGCCTCTGGAATGCAAGGGAAATTGGATTTGGCCCATGCTGATCTGATACCTCCCTGGTGCTGGGAACTCTCTGTCCAGCCCTGGCCATTTGCTGCCTTTGGGGGAGCTGGGACAGCTGGGAGCCAGCTGTTTTTAGGACTTTGCACACTAGCAGCTCTGTGGGAGCTCCCGTACCCAGAACTCAACAGCAGTGAGCAGACTGGCTGATCCTGCTGGGAATCTTTTCAAGGGAAAAGGTATATGATGAGTGAACTGGAATACCTGGAGACCCTGTACCTGAAGAGCACTTGGGAGCTCCACTAAGGGAGGATGAGAAAGAAGGCTGAAGGGTGGAGGGGAAGAGGGCAGGGATGTGATAAGAACAAAGTGTGAGTCTTCCTACATTCCAACTGGGTCCACTCATCCTAGCTGAGCACCCGACAGTGAAATGTGGCCTCCAGTATGGAATACAGCCAGTCACTTGGCAAGAGTCCTTCCTTCCCGGGGGAGGTCCCTTCTTGTTCCCCCACTGTATCCCTCCAGGGCTGGTATGTCCTCTGAACAAGGACACAAAGGCTCCAGCATTAAAGTAAGAAGAGATAGAAGCTACCTGGCCTGGAGGAAGAGGAAGAATGTAAAATGGCCTCCAAAGGATCCTATAAGGGTAGAGGAGACTAAACTATGCTTGTGTCCTGTGACAGTCTAGGCAGTCTGATTGGAACTATGTTCTCTTTCTTGGTCCAGTCCTTTGTTGAGAAGCCTGAGCTGGAGTCCTGGGGCCAGCTGTCTCTACAATAGGAATCACTGTTCCCCAGGGGAATGGGCTGGAAATCTGGAAAGGTCATCCATAGCCCCAAAGGGGGCTGGGAGCAACAAGCTGAAGCCCTGGTGGGCAGAGGTCAGGCTGGAGAAAGGCAGTCTTCCTAAGAGAGTGCCTAAGAAGACCTAACAGCCAGAGACAGAGGACAGTATGGTTCAGAACATAGTTAAAAGGTGCCTAGGGACTCACTGGGATGGTTATAGGGTTGGACACCGGCCGGCTTCCCATTGCGTGGTATCTTGGGGTTTTGTCTGAAGTGAATTGATGGATGGCTCAATTCTGTTTCTGTTGGAACCAACCAGCCTTACGTACCCTCCTTCTCTCTCACAGTTGTCTGGTGCTTTACAGTTTACAATAGGCTTTCAAAGTCAGGTTTGAGTTAAGGTCACAATAACTGTGGAATAAACAGGTAAGGAATTGTTGCCATTTCACAGATGAAAAAATAAAGGTCCCGGGATGGCGCTTCTAGTACTGGTTCCCATCAGCCTTTCCAATGAGATGACAAGAGCTGAGTGAGACAGGTAAGCACTGCAGAGGGGTCCCAATGTCCTGCAACTAACTATAGACTCATTCATTTCCACGGGCATGGGTAGGAAGAGGCTGTCGCCCCTTCTTTACTCCTCAAATTATGCATGAATCCACATCTGCCCTTACCTACCAGAGCAAGGAGCCGTGGCCAACCTAAGCATGGGTTTCCAGGCTACAAACAACATTGCTACAGATATCTCGGGGTCATGAAAACTAGGATGCAAAATTAATGAGTGACAAGGTCAGAGTTAGGTGGGTACAGGTTGGAAAAGCCTTGAGAAGAATGGAAAAGATCAACTAGAAAAAGTCCCACAGTGAGAAACAGACAATAAGGGGATGCTGTCCAGGTAGACAGAAAGTGCCAGGGAAAGAGGGTGATTTTACCCAGGGAGATGTAAGTGACTGAGGATGCGAGGGAAGGCCAGCTCCTGCTGTGTCTGTTCATGTAGCCCATGCTGAACTAAAAGCTAAAACCTGGAGTTATCTTTCAAAATGACACATCTGATTACATCCCTCGCTTGCTCCAAAGACCTTGAATGGTTTCCCCTTGATAACCAAAGTCCAGACTCTTGAGTGCTGACAACGTAGCCATAGCCTGCCTGTCAGCTGCTTTTCCTTTCTGCCCTACTCCCTTCCTCCTTGAGTCCTGGGCTCCTCTAGCACTGAACCACTCATAGTCCCCTGAACCTGCTGTGCCCAGTTCACCACGGTGTCTTTGCACAGACTGCTTTGGCTGCTGCTGGGGAATGGCCTTTTGCCTCTCTCACAGCTCAAAACTCCTTGCATTGCAAACCAAGCTCCATGCACACTTTTCTTTGATGCCTTTGCCGACTCTCCCAGACCTAGTTATTCATTCTGCCTGCTTTAGGGGCCTCAGTACTGGATACAGATTTCTGTCTTGGTACTATTCTATGATGTTCCAATTGTTCATACAAGGAAAGGCTGTAACTGTTAAACACTGTTAATTGTTAAAGGAAAGGCTGTGACTTATTCACCTTTTTGCATTTTTCCTACCTGATGCATTCAGAATCCAGCATAGTGCCTAACTCAAAACAGATACTCACCAAGCAGAGGACTGATTAGCAAAACAAATTCTGGAACTAGACTGCCTGGTTTGAATCCCTGCTCCACCTCGGATCAGCTGTGTAACCTTCACATCTCTGTGTCTCTGTTGCTTCATTTGTAAATGGGGATAATAATTACAGATACCTCAGGATTATTTAAGAGGATTAAAAGAGTTAATACATGCAAAGCTCTAGGACAGTGGCACTTAGTAAGCACTAAATGAGTGTTTACTATAATGATTATTATCTTTTGAATAAATGAATAAACAACATGGAATTAGCAAGCTGATCACATTTTTCCTTAGTGACCTCAAGGGACCTTAGAAAGAGTACAATCTGGTCTAGAGGTGGAAATACAGTTCTGATGAGTTAAACATAAAATAACAGCCAGCAAAAGTCTAACCAATGGGCTGTAGAACTAGATAAGTGGTTCTCAACCCGTGGTCCCCAGAGCAGAAGCATCTGCCCCACCTAAGAGCTTGTTAGCAATGCAAATTTTTGGGCCCTGCCCCAGCCCAGTACTAATGAATCAGAAACTCTGGGGGTGGGACCCAGCAATTTGTGTTTTAACAAGCAGTCAGGTGATTCTGATGCACTCTCATGTTTGAGAATCACTGGACTAGACTTTGCCCATCTCTTGTTATCTGTGTATAGTGTATACCTGGAGATTTCAAACCTCTTATTGCAAAACAGGGGGCTTACCCTGAGGACTTGAACAAACATTAGGCAGAAAACACTCCTGGTAATAGAAGATGATGTGCAATGCATTTAGCACAGCCTCTGTCATTCCACAGGAGCATAATAAGTGTTCATTCCTACCTTCTTTCCTCTTTATCCTACTGAGAGGAGAAAAAAAAGAGCAAAGGTCATGCTCCCATGGCACTGTTTTTGCAGAATTCCTGAGCTCTTTGGAGCAGAGGAGAGGAGAAAGCTATGGCAAAGAGTTATGAGAAGGCTTGCTTTGAAAATTAATGTACACAATGTGCAGCCAGGTGCCTGTTCCCTACTGGGCGTGGGGAGAGTGTGCACAGGGACATTGTCACTTTCTGCTGAGCCTGAAGCTCAGCTAGAGGAACAGGTGGGGAAGAATGAGGGTGGGCCTAACTGAGGGAGGAGAGCTTGGCTGCGGCCCAGTGTTCCTAAAAAAGGTTTACACAATGAGTCAGGCTGGCCCCAGCACCCCCTTGAGGAAGGCCTGAAATACCAAATGAAAGAATAAATCTTCAGGGGTAGGGGCGGGGGTGTTGCCTGCCTCTGCCTTCTCTCCAAGGGGTTCCTATGTGTGAGAGCTAGCAGCACTCACACTGCACCTGGGCCCTTGGCCTCCTTGTTGGGAACCCAATTTGGAAGGTATCGAATGAGGGAAAATGTAAACACCTGTCTCCAGGAGGATGCAAGGAGAAGGAGAGTTCCAATAACTCACCCTTAGGGCAGTGGTTTGCAAAATGTAGTACTCAGATCAACAGCATCAACATCAACTGGGAACTTGCAAAATCAGCATTTGGGAAATGCAAATTCTCAGGCTGCATCTCAGATCCATTACATCAGAAATGCTGGGAGTAGGACCCAGTGATCTGCATTTCAATAAGTTCTGCAGGTGATTCGGATGCAAGCTTAAGTTTGAGAACCACTAGTTTAGGGTATGGGTTGAAGTCTTTTTCTTGGTTTAAAGAGGAGGGACACATGCTACCATGCAAAGGGGCCTTCCCCGTTGCCCTAGCATGTAAGCCCTGACACACGGCATCCCCACAAGCATGACAGAATGCTGGGCCTGGGCTACAGAGAGTCTCTGGTGATGAGGACAGGGGCAGAGGCCCTGTGGGTGGTTATGGGGAGGAGAGAGGCGGGGAGGCTGCCACAACTCATTTTCTCTTAACATGAAAGCCCAGAGGAGGCCGAAGCGTCCTCGCCATTGAAGCTGGTAAATTACAGGATGATGATGGTGATATTACCAATAATGATGATAATAGCACCAATAACTTGAGGTCAGACAGGCACTTTCCCGTCCTCGGTCAAGGGGTAAGGTTGCAGCTTTGGTGCATTTGCTTCTGATTTAGAGGAAAACCTGGCTCCCAGCCAGCTCCATTTCCATGCTAGGGGGTGCAAACGGGGCTCTTGGCTCTTTGTCCTCCCTCCCTTCTGCCGGACCTGTCCTGTGGTCAGGCACCTCCTCCCTCCTAGCACAGTGGTCTGCCAAGAGGCAGGCAGCACTCACTCCCCTACTCCCCCACCAGACCATCCCTTGGTTCATAGACTACACATCAGTCCTAGAGGTCAAGATCAGAGGAAGAGGCTTATCCTAGATGCTATCCACAGCGGGGGCAGATGAGGGCCCTGGAGGCTCTATTAGCCTCTCTCAGATAAGCCACAAAGAGATACTAGAGGCAGAAACTGTGTGAGTGTTAGGGTAGGAGACTTCAGCAAATCCATAAATACCTTGAGCTGGAGCCTCCCCTTGGAGATCCTGTCCTCTCTCCCACGGCCCAGGGAAGCCAGAGCAGGGATTCAGAATCTCAAGGAGAGAAAAGGTCATCTGGTAGCATCCTCCCTCTACAGTATCCCCTGCCACCCCCAACCCCTGCCTAAAGGCATCTTTCTTACACTTCTTCAAGATTTCCCAGGATGAAGTACTTCCCTAAATGCTACAGCATTTTCTAGGAGGATCAAAGGAACAAGCAAATACCCAAGCCCTGGGTCTCTCTCCTCTGGCTGCCTCCCGCCCCGCCCCCACCCTGGGGCTTCAAACGCGAGGAAATTAGCACAAGGCCCCCTGTCATCACATGCAGTGACTTGTGAACATGTGCTTGGGTTGTTTCTCCTCCACAACAGGCGGTTTAGAGCAGCTCACTGGGGGCTTGTTTTTTTTTTTTTTTTTTTAAAGAACCGTGTGTATGTTAAAGTCATTAAGGCTGGGAAAGGGGGGTGGAGTGGTAGGGGAGTAAAGGCCATTATATGGGAGGAGAAGAAAAATGGCCTGTCTTCAGGCTGTCAGCAGAAGAAACGCCTCTGCATTCAAGCGGTGGGAGAGGGGCTCCAGTGGGAGGCCTGAGTGGGCACCTCTGCCGGAATGGCCGGGAGCAGGGGCAGAAGACAGAGAAAACAGTTCATCACATAGCCTGAGCCTTGGCTGTGGCAGTGGCAGTGGCTGTGGCTGCCTGGGTACGGACTGTCGCTATTCATTAAAGAGCCACCAACAGAGAAGAAACCTGGGAAACAAAAACACAAGAGCTCATGCTTAACCTGCATGTATCAGGCACTGTGTTACACCCTCTGAATCTGCTTTATGTTGAATCCAAACAACACTGACATCCATCCTAGAAAGGCACTATTATTTACACCGTTTGACAGATGAGGAAACTGAGAGTCACAGTGGTTAACTCAACACAGCTAGCAAGGGGTGGAAGAAGCGTGGAGACACGGGTGAGTCTTCAGAGATTTTGTCTGAAGTTTCTGCCCCTCGTGAGTATTTGCTGCCATTGCCCCACACCTGAAAGCAATCGAGGGGAATTGGGATGGAAGATACCCCAGGAGGGGTAAAAAGGACTGTGATAAGGGAAATGGGGGTAGGAGGGAAAGGGAGGAACCGCTATTGGCCCTGGCCATGTCAAGCTTCTGGGGTCTCCCCCTGCCCAAGTTTGAGAGGGGATGGTGGAGCCTGGCTCCTCTGTGACCCCAAACTCCAGCCTTCCAAGCCTTCCCATGTTCACTCAGCGAGGAACCTCTAGGGTCCAGGCTCTGAGCCTGTGACCTCTTCCTTCCTTTCAGATTTTAATTTGCTGGGCTGGGAGACAAATGCATGTGGGAGGTTCTCTGGAGTGATTGGAACACACTGAGGGCTATAAGAAGCATCAGAGAAGCTTCATGCTGTCTGGTTCCCTGAGGACCATCCCATCCACCACTTTCCAACCCAGGCAGGCCAGACCAAGCCTTTTCCTTCTGAGCAAGCCCCTTCCCAGGCACTGCTGTCGCCTCCTAAGGCTGAGGAGGATGGTGGCAGGAGGGTGCAGGGAAGGCCCTGTCTGTTCTCTGGTCTTTCCTTCAGGGGCCCAGACCCTGAAGGGTGCAGCCCAGTTCCCCAGAGCACATGCTCCAAATCACAGCTCCAGTGACAGCGTTTGCTTTCCCAGTGAGGGGGCCAGCTCAGGAGATGAAAGTCCAATCCCACTGGCAGCTCCACAGGCTTCCTTTGCCAAAACACACTGTGAAAAGACCCCTGACCTCCACCTCATACTTTCTGTGCTCCACCTCCCGTCAGCCCTGTTTGCTTCCCTCCTCCCTAGAGAGGGTTAGACAGCTCAGTAATTTAGGGATCACTAGCAAGAAAGGTGCAGAGGTCAGAAGTCAGAGAGGGGCTGGGAGGGAATCTCGCCCCTGCTCTCTGGCAAAACCGCCCACCTCTTTCCGCCATCTGTAGACCAGGCCCTTGTGGGCCCGAGTTCACTGTGAAGGGAGGGATGGGGTCCAGGGATGGGAAGTGGCGGAATGCAGAGAGATAGGAGAAGCTGTAATTTTAAATCATGTCCTGAAAAATAGCTCTGGGAGGCAAATGTTCTCCTCCAACTTTCTTATTTTGAAATTTTGCTAGGAAAGGAAATGTTACATACACTCCCCTGAGACCCTGTCCCATTTAGGAAGTTCTTTCTGTTATCTCATTTCAACTCCTCCCTGCTCTAGCTGCTTTACAAACAAAGACAAATTGACTTAGTACCTCTCCCATCTCTTCCACCATGGTCTGTTCAGTCTAGCTCAGCTCAGCTCAGCTCCAGAGCTTAGCACTCGAAACACAATGAATCAAACCAGTAGAAGGAGATGAGCAATGAGCTCATCTCTCTTCCTTAAGAAATCAGAGGCTGGGTGCGGTGGTTCATGCCTGTAATCCCAGCACTTCGGGAGGCTGAGGTGGGTGGATCACGAGGTCAGGAGTTCAAGACCAGCCTGACCAACATGGTGAAACCCTATCTCAACTAAAAATACAAAAATTAGCCAGGTGTGGTGGCGCCTGCCTGTAATCCCAGCTACTCAGGAGGCTGAGGCAGGAGAATTGCTTGTACCCGGGAGGCAGAGGTTGCGGCGAGCCCAGATCGCGCCACTGCACTCCAGCCTGGATGACAGATACTTTGTGTCAAAAAAAAAAAAAAAAGAAAAGAAAAGAAAAAGAAATCAGAACCACCAAAAAACTGCAAGAGAATTTTATGGCAGTTCCATAGCTACTGAAAGCATCCTGCTCTGCCCACACAAGTAGCGATGTTGGGACATTACACTCATGGAATGGAGCTCTGGAAGGGCCTTATGAGGCCGTCTCCTCATTTTGCAGATAGGAAAACTGAGGCGTATTTGCCATCACTCTGCTGGTTTGTAGCAAAACAAGGGCTCTCCTGCTTTCCTCTGCAGTTCTGAGTAAGAAAAGGGGCTTGAAGAGCAGCCTTTCAGCTGGGCAGAGCTGTGTGGGGAGTTTGCATCCAGCACTGCTGGGTTCTAGCCCATTCCTAGGATGGGCAGCTCAGCCTCTCCCGGAAGAGAATCTGGCTACTGAGTAACCCAGTGAATTAATGCAGCTTCACAGGGTGGTCACATCCCTGGCTAGGGGTGGGGGACAGTAAAAGCCAAGGAGCCAAGAACAGAAAAAGGAACAGCTTCTTCCCATGTGGAATCTAGCTGGGGCTGCCAACCTCCTCGTCAAGAAAGACAGCCTTTCCTCTCTTCCTCCTGTTTACCCACAGGGACTGGGGAAGGCTGTACAGAGAGGCAGGTTGAATGTATTCAGTCTGGAATAGGGAGGGAAAGTTCTTCTGGCACTCCCCCCTCGTCTAGGGGAGAGGTCAGAAGAACAAAGGTCACAGATGGACCTGCCATGATATGGGAGGAGGCACATGTGTTGCTGTGAGCCATGCAGGGTCGGGGCACAAGAGTTTGGCAACTCAGACAGGAGAAGCCACTGATGGCTTATAAACCAGACAAGGTTCATCCTGAATCTGGAGGGAGGGCAGTGAGAGCCCCATGAAGTCACTTTCTTGAATGTCACTAACATTTCATTTCACCCTCAGTCTGCCTTCCTGTCTCTTTTTTTTCGCTTTCCCCCTTAACCTTCCTCAGCAGGGGACTGGGGAGTAGAGGGAGCCGGAAAGGAGGTCTGCAGGGCCTCGTTGACTCCACTGACTATCCACAGCCAGGAGTCGTTGCTGACAGAAAAGAAATGAAGGGGCAAAGATGGGAGGAAAACCAGATGTCTGCAGTTGCAGCACCATTCTGCATGGCGTCCCCGCTGGGGTCCCTGCTGTGGACGAGAAGCCAGAGCCAGGTGCCAGGGGGTGGGGGTTCTTCGGGGGGGTGGGGGGCGGTGCTGGGCCCCACTCCTGCTTATCCACCCCTCGGTTTCTTTTACCTGGGAAAGAGATCACCGAGAGAGTCCTGTCTGATGCTTTAAGCTGGGAATTTGGTTTATTCTGGGGCAGATGAAAAAGAAATTGCACCGTAGCATCTTACAAAACTGCCCCCTTTTCAACTGAGACTGAGAGATGGAGACTATTCCTTTAGGATTTCATGGTACCCTAGACTTCCAAGTTATTTCTACTTCATATTCTGGAACTGCACCATCCAGTATAATAGTCACTAGCCATAGGTAGCTATGTATACTTAATTAAAATTAAGTAAAATAAGAAATTCAGCTTTTCAGGCACACTAATATGTGTCACTCTCTCAATAGCCACATGTAGCTAATGGTGATTGTATTGGACAGCACAGATACAAAAGTTTTTTCTCATCACAGAATGTTATCTTGGACAGTGCTGCTCTAGGAAGTTTTTACTCAAGTGTAACTTTCATTCTTGATTTCTCCAGATGTTCACATGATAGCCTGCTCCTTAGGAATGAGGGCTAACTGGCCCTGAGGATAGATGTGGGGTGGGTTGAGACAGGGAGGAGGGAAGGGACGGGTAAGAATGTTTATTCTGCCAACCTGAAGGTTTTCTTTAGACTCTGAGTCTCTTTGCCAGTCCTAAGCAATTCAACTTGCCTGGGGAGGAAGGGGGAGGCTGTCTCTAGCAAAGGAGGAATTCAGGTGGTAGCTACAGCCAAACGGGTTTTGCAATCATATTCTGCCTCCCATCTCCGCCCCCTGCTTAAAAAAACCAAGGAAAGGATACCAAGGCCAGCCCTAGATAAGGTGGGTGTAGTGTCATTAGCCTGACTTACTCATCACACCCCAGGGCCTCTACTGGAGTGGGTGTAGGCAGGGATGGAAGGGGCACACAGGCTGGGGATGAGGCAAGCAGTTATGCTTCAGTCAATCTTGAAAGTTGTTGACATGATGGAGATGGAATGAGAGATGTTAAAGCCAGATATTGGGCACACCCAGCAAAGCCTCCCGCCCAGCTCACCCTTGAGCCTGCACTGCTTCACTCACATCAAGAGATCCGCTGGTGCAGGGAAATCACAAAGAGTACACACACACACACACACACACACACACACACGCACACACGCCTCATGCAGTTCCAGGGAGATTTCTGGAAAGAATCTTTAGCCCAATTTCTCAGTAAGCCTCAGCTGTTCCCCCAGGCTTAAGTGGAGGGCCAACAGATGGTCCCAGCTAAATAGGCAATCCTCCCAGTTCCTCTAAAAGCAGGGTCTGGGCCCTTCCAAGCCCAACAGTCCAATTAAGCTTTTTGCCCACAGGTGGAAGCAAAAGTGAATTTTTGGGCCATTCTTCCCTTCTTTTAGGCATGGAGCACTCAGCCCTCCCATCAGCCCCCTCCCTACCTCTGGCATTGGTCCATAGGGAATCCCTGCCTCTCACACTCTTCTCTGAACATTAGGTTCCTCAGGGATCAAAGACTCCCAGAAAGATTTCCTTCTAAGGTGTCTTCTAGGCTGCAGGGATTTGACTGAACCGTTCAAAGGAAAACTCCTGGCTTGGCCTTGTTAAGGAGGCCCTCTCAGTCCAGGAGGTAGGGCCCCTTGGGATTAAGGCCACAGATTCAGGTACCTTCGATGATGTTCTTATTTCCTTCTCCCAAGGGCCAGAAAGTGCTGCAGGGAGATCCCGGTGCCCTGCTCTTCTCGAGAGGCCCCTCCTTCTCGTTGCAGAGCTCATTGGCATGACTGGCATAAATATATCCATATATCTCTCTATAAATATACATGTCTTTAGCTATATATATCTTTTCTTCTAAAGACTTGGCAAGAATTCCCTACAATCCTTTTCCATGACACTATAGAAAATCAGCAGAGTCATCAGTTTGATGGTTCCCACAAACACTGCTTGGGGTTGACCTCTGCAAAGCTCCCTTGAATCTTGCTTCCAGTAACCCAACCCCCCCAGCCCTCGCCAGCCCCCAACCCCCTGGCGACACAAAACACAACTCGATTTCCTGAAGCTGCCCCTTTATTCCTTGTTGGTCTCTGAAAGAAAAAAAAAAAAAAAAAAAGCCTATCGCTTTTGAGCTATTGTCTTAAAAGAATAATAAGCTTTGTGTTCCTCCAGCTGGTCGCAAAAGGGAATTAGCTGTGCAGTGGGATCCAGTGGCACTTAGAGACAGGTGTGGCAAGGAAGAGGTGCTGGTGGTTTCAGAATGGGCCACATCTCTGTGGGTGGGCAGGAGGGTGGGGCAGATAGAAGTGGTGTCTATCAAGACTTAGCAACCGCTGGGGCAGCAGACAAGATGTAGCCCTCCCTGCAATGACTCCCTGGATAAACCGAAGAAACACCAGTGTACATGCACAGGTGGGGAAAGCATTCCCATGACTTTCTGAGGGAGTTATCACTAGGTACAGATTCTGAGAACGCTATCTTCGTCACCTTGCATCAGCATTTGTTGGAAGGAGGCCCAGGAGGGTAGGAGGAAAATGCTGGCCCCTCCATCTTTTTTTTTTATCCATCTTTGTTTCTTCACCATTAAAGGCTTGAGTAGGTGGAGACAACCCCTGTGACTTTTCTTTGAGGTATTCAGATCCTAGCTACATGTTGACATCATATTTAATCCTGAAACACGTTTCCTTTTCTTGATTTTCCAAGTGGGGGTTGGAAGAGGGGGTTCATAAATAGAGAATAGAAAATGCAAAGGAATAAGAGAATCAACAGAGAAATGTACAAAATGTAATTTGGCAAAAAATAAACAGAAAAAAACACAATAAAACCAAAACCCACAACTACACCTCCCGTAGCCTTTCTTGTTTTGTATTCTCTCTTTTTAAAGTTGGGTTGTTATCTTTGCAACAGAGAATGCCAGCAGGTGTTGCTGGCAGCTGTTTAATGACAGTGTCAAGAACATCTTTCAGAAAGGTAGGCTTGGAGGCAGGAGGCGGTGATGGAGAAAATGGGATGGGGAGAGAGTAGGTGGCCCCACATCTGTAGAGAAGTAGCTAAGGAATGAAGGGCTGTCCTGGGAATTGCAATGTTATTCTGTACAAAATCCTTCCTGTAGGAAGGTAGGGGGAGGGACAAGAGACATTTTTCAGTTTTTTTGCAGACCTAAGAATTTTGTACCAGAATTACATGCAGCTTGCTGTGTCTCTGGACAAATATCTTAGCTCCTCACTCAGCATCTACCACTTTCTTCTTTATTGTTAGTGACTGTCATGAGGATTAAATGAAAGGACCTGGAGACCCTTAGAGAAGGGTCCCAGCAGTCTCCAGGGGTGATTAGCCCTGCAATTATTCCACATCTGGAAAAGGTAATAGCTCCCAGACTGGCAGGGGTGTGTCATGGACCAGCAAAAGAAAGATGGTTTTTGTTACACAGCCCAGAGAGGCTGATCTTGGTTCTGTAGTATGTGAGAGAGACGGAGAGACCATAGGGAGGCTGGATTTGGAAGGGAGGGAAGCAGGAGCAACAGCCTTAACAACAGATGCGTTCCAAAGACCACCACCTGAACACTCGAGCTCTGAAATCTTTTCTGCTCTGTGCTTTTAGCTTAGTTCCCTAAAGCTGACTCATGAAAGCAAACCTGAAACTCTCACAAGCTAAAAAATCTTTTAGAGACAGCAAACCAGCCAGTGCTATGTGAAGATGTCTGCAAGGTAGTCTGTCCTGTCTGAACTGTTGTTTCCCTTACTGTGAGCACAATGACCAAGATCTTGTAAAAGTCCCTGGCAAGCATTTTCTCCACCTTCAGAGCATTACCAGGCCATGTACTTGAGGGATATAACCTGCAGGTGTCAGGTTCTTTCTGATGCTGCTTATCAGATGGGTCAGGTAGCAGAGAGAAGGCAGCACTAACCCTTACATTTGTGCAGTGGTATGCAGTTACTATTGCTTTCACACGTATCATCTCGCTAAATCTGCCCCACGATCCTGTGAAGGAGGAAGTGAAATGATCAATGTCTCCATTTTAGGGATAAGAGAACTTGGGTGATTTCCCCAAGGCCAGTGGCTGTAGAGTTGGGACTGAGCTCAGCCTGCCTGATTTATGGGCTTCTTTTCCCCAGCTCCACATTGCACCACAACCAGTGCCGCGCACCCGAATCTTTAAGAGAATGGAGCTCCCAGATCCTGTCTTGAGGGGAAGTACAAAGGAGGCAAGCTTATCTCATGCCTTCAACTAGGCACCTGAGGAAAGAACCCAAGTTCTATTGTCTTTTACACCTCCTGTAGCCCAAAACCTACAGAGATTACATGTCACAGAGGTTCTAGCAAGATAGACTGAATGCCTGTCTTAGGTAGGATAGAGGAAAAGACACAACAAGAGTATGGAGCTCTCATGGAGACTGTGAACTTTGAGCCACGAAACTAGGGATTTATGCCAAGGATCCACTGCTTACTGACTGAATAATCCATGGGAATCTCAGTTCAATCCATTTGCAAAATGGAGATATGGGCCGGGAGCAGTGGCTCACGCCTGTAATCCCAGCACTTTGGGAGGCTGAGGCGGGAGAATCACCTGAGGTCAGGAGTTCAAGACCAGCCTGGCCAACATGTCGAAATCCCATCTCTACTAAAAATGCAAAAATCAGCTGGGCATAGTGGTGGGTGCCTGTAATCCCAGCTACTCAGGAGGCTGAGGCAGGAGACTTGCTTGAACCTGGGAGAGAGAGGTTGCAGTAAACTGAGATGGCACCACTGCACTCCAGCCTGGGCATCAAGAATGAAACTCTATCTCAAAAAAAAAAAAAAAAAAGAAAAAAAAAAGAAAAAAGAAAAAAGAAAAAAAAATGGAGCTATGAATCCCCACCTCTCAAGCTGCTATGAGAACTAAATGAGAGGAGAAATGTGAAAGTATACTGCATACTGCAATGTGTAAAATTGGATTTTCCAGACCCTGTGGTTACAGAAGTCACCAAAGATAAGATGGCAGAGGGTTGTGGAAGCTCCTCTTCTTCTGTAGAGCAGTGCTCATGTACTCCAGTCCCAGGTGGGCTGGATGTAGTGTGCCCAGGAAAAGGGATAAGCCACCTTAGGATGGAAAGGTCCTGGTGCATGGCAGGTTCTCTATGAATGAGTTTCCCTTTTGTCTCTATCCATTCCAAAACATTCTCTATGAGAAGTGCAAAGAAAAGGGCACAAAGACAGTCATGAGGACAGTCACAAGGACAAGGCATCTTGGGGATCCCTCCCAGCCTCAATATCCTGAAGGATTTCGGGCTACATTTTTAACAGGGTGAACGAGTACCACTGCTTAATGCTTCCAGCCACGTTGTGGATCTCTGCTGAGTTAGGGATGAAGTGGGAGAGTCTTATGGTGATAAGTCTCACTCACATGATCCTGCCTGGGGAGGTGGTGGCAGCTGTGGTCTGTGTTACCTGACTCTAAACAGAGGCAGAGCAAAGATAGTGATCTTGTGGTTGATTCAAGGGCCTGGGCTGAGCTATACACAGGGCCCCAAAGGAGGCCCAGAATAGGGAGGGAAGCATGGTCCAGCAGGCCCACCAGAAGGGAACCCTGACTCCTCCTACCCTTCTCTTTGAGATCCTGAGAAGAGATAAAGAGAGAAAAAAAAAAAAAAAAAGCGAACCTGGGGCTGAGGCAGAAGGATGAGCATACTGGCTAGCATTTCCTGAGTATTCCCTGTTTGCCAAGTACTGCACTAAAAGATGAACACAACTGACCTCATTTAACTTTTGGAGCAACCCTGCAAGGTAGGTATCATCATTCTCATTTTGCAAATGAAGAAACCAAAGCTCAATAAGGCGAACGGATTTACCCAATATCATCCCTTTAGATGATAGGATTTGAACCAAGATAGTCTGATGCCAAAGTCCATATTCTTCCCGCTACACACACAGCTCCTATCCAACAGCCCGCCAGTCAGGAGCTACAAATAAAATCCCACACCTCCTACAGCAGGCACTAAATCAGCACGAGGAGAAGCTGGAGGTTGGCAGAGAGAAGATCTTTATCAAGGCATTTCAGGAGCAGGAGAAATATCTCCACCCTCTTCCCAGCCAAAAGTGTGGTTGTATGTGTAAGATGAGAAACATTTTGGGCTGGGGGATGGAGGGTGGAATCTCAAGCTAAAATTACCAACCACACCAAAGTAAACCTGAAGGCAAACTGGGGCCTCAAGGATTTTGTTCGATTGTGTATGTGTGTGTATGTGAGTATAGATGAGAGACTGGGAGAGAAGGAGGCAGAAAAGGGATTTTTTTTTCGTTCCCAGTGGCAGTTATGAACAACATTTTCCTCCCCAAACTCATGCTTCTTCATCACTTACTTCTTTCATGTTTTCTCCTTTCTGACCTTGTGCAGACAGCTAGCATGCTTTTGTAGACGAGTAGACTTTGAGGCTAGAAGACCTGGGTTTGCTTTTCAAATCCACTGCCTACTGAGTTGTTTAATAACTACATATTATGTGAATAAATGGGAAAATAATTTAATCTCCCTGAGTCTTTGTTTTCTCATCTCAAAAAATATAGTACCTATGTTGCAGGGCTGTTAGAAAGATCAAATGAATAGTGCTTAGCACAGTGGTTAGCACATAGTTGACACTCCAGAAATGTTGGTTGCCTTGATCAGGGTTTCTCAACCTCAGTACTACTGACATCGTGGACCAGATAATTCTTCACTGTGGGGAGGAAGTCCTGTCCATTGTAGGATGTTTAGCAGTATCCCTGGCCTCTATTCACTAGATGCCAACAGCTCTCTCTGCCCAAGACATGGCAATCAAACATATCACCAGATACTGCCAAATGTCTGCAAAAATCACCTCCAGTTGGAAACCACTGGCTTGATGAAATTAATACAGATATTCACGACAAGTAATATGTTTGACAGCACATAGTAGACCCATATGTAATAGTCATTTTTTTGAACGAGTCAGTAAATAATTGTATGAATGAACACACTAATAATGGGCATTGCTCTGCATCTTCGAAACTCTGGTGGCAGGAGGAGTATAGTCTACTCAGTCCTGGACCCCAGAAGGTTGATGGAATCCTCTGTAGTTGACTTTCAGTGCAGACCTGGCATCTGCTGGGATTTGCAGATGGGGCACTAACAGGTGAGGGAGGCTATGAGCTAAGTGAGGCTAAAGGATATTTCCCTCTGGAAAAGGGCAGTCCCAAAAGGGTTCAGCTGCAGCACTGCTGGCTTGAATTTCTGTGTATGAGATGTGACTGCCTGAATCATGTGCACTCCCCAAGAACCTTGTTCTTTGCCCATGGCCAGCAACAAACATTGATAGGAATCCCCGAGGTCCTACCTCACTCAGAAACATAGCACATATCTGCAAGCGCCTTTGACTCACATCAAGAAGGTGCCTCAAAATCGGGGCAGAGAGATGGCTCCTGTCCTAGGATTTCTTCCCCCTCCCCACTTTTCTTGTCTCCGTTTCTTCTTTTGAAACATTTATTGAATGTCTTTTACATTAGCTGGTACTGTAGGTAGAGAGATAATTAATGCAGCCCTTATCCTAAAATCACTGTGTGTACTGAGGGAAGGGAGAGAGAAAAGAAAAAGGACAATTATAACAGTACGTACAATAGTAATATTACAGTTTCCTGAGTGCATACTCTATTTTAGACACTTATCTATGTCTTTACTTGTATTGACTCATTTACATGTCCCTCACAATGAGCCTGGGAGGCAGAAATTACTATTATTTCCAGTTTGCAAATGAAGAAACAGGCACAGAGAGATGAGGTTATTGTCACTATGTCGCACAAATATTAGGGATAGAATCAAGAGTCAAACACAGATACTTTGGCTCCAGGGCCTGGACTCTTCTTAACCACGGTGCTCTCCTGCTCTGATAGCCACATAATTGGGGTGCTATGAAGCACATGGGGGCTTCCCAGAGGAGATGGTGTATCAGCACGTGGAAGATGAGGAGGTGTTAGCTGGGCATGGGGCAGGGCGAGGGGTTCCTAGTCTGAGAACACTGCACACAAAGTCCCGAGGTGAGAACAAGCATGGAGACATGTCAGGGTCAGGGATCCACGAGGCGATTCTTATCCTCCCTGAATGGACTCCCTCCCCTTGCCTCATGGTGGGATTAAGATCCACCCAGCTGATGGGACTCCTATCTTCTGGCCTGATTTGGTTCTCTCAATACTGATTTGAAGCTACCTCTTTAGCCTCCTCTCTCAGCCCATGCTGCCTGATTTGGTGTCACGACCAAGACAATGACCCTGACTTTGTCTCCTAGATGTAACCTTCAAGAGTCCACTCTTTCCACGTGCGTTGATCGGTTCTCCTGGCCTGGGCCCGCTGGCTCCTCTGGCTCACCTCTGGGCCCTGATCTGAATTCTTCCAGGGTTGTCTTGTCCTGCTGCCATGGATACCGGATTTGGGGATGGTATGCGTGTGTGTGTGTGTGTGTGTGTACATATGGCAGGTGGTGACTGTGGTGCACGTATGCCTATTACCCAGGGTACATAACATGTGATGGTCAAGCAGGCCTAAAATGTCATCATCTGCTATTTGAACCTTTTTCTTAAACAACAAAGAAACCATACTCCTAACTCTACTAGAAGAAATAGATGAAATAGATGAAAGTAAGACACTTTGATTGAAGGAGGGTGGAGTTGGGAGTTGGGAGTGGCCACCGAGAGCTCAAAGGCACACTTTTTAGAAACCATTAGACAGGCTGGGTGCAGCGGCTCACGCCTGTAATCCCAGTATTTTGGGAGGCCAAGGCAGGTGGATCACCTGAGGTTAGGAGTTCGAGATCAGCTTAGCCAACCAGGAGAAACGCTGTCTCTATTAAAAATACAAAAATTAGCCAGGTGTGGTGGTGCACACCTGTAGTCCCAGCTACTCAGGAGGCTCAGGCAGGAGAATTGCTTGAACCTGGGAGGTGGAGGGTTCAGTGAGCCGAGGTTGTGCCGTTGTACTCCAGCCTGGGCAACAAGAGCAAAGCTCCATCTCAAAAAAAAAAAAAAATTAGACAAAGGGTCTTAATATTTTAGGGTCATAAACAACTTTGAAATTCTAATGTAAGCAATGGGCCTGCTACACAAAAAACTAAATATACAAATGTTTGTAAAACATTTTTCTGGTAGATCATGGAGCCCCTGAACCCTGGAACATAGATGAAAAACCCTGTGCATCTAACTACTGCAATATCCTCTTCTTACTGACTTTGTAAAGGAGGGTCATAAGGTTTTGGCTGCTGCAGCACAGTGAATGATGAAACCCAGACAGTCCTGGCATTGCTTAGTTTGCTCAAAGACAGCAGAGGCCCAGGGTTTGGAAAGCACAACCCTTTTTGTACTCACATTTCCATGACAAGGGCATTGGTGTTAACATTACTCCCTCATAGCCCTAGGGCCCCTTGGTGCCAGAGATGATTTGTGCCTCAGTTTCCATACTCGTGTAATGCTACTTAGTTCACACATGTAGGCAATGATTAGTGTGGACAAAAGATGGACATACAGGTTCTAATCTCAGTGTCATTACTGGGTGATAGTGACAAATCACTTGACCACTCTGGCCAGTTTCTTCACCCACAATATCACAGCCCATGGGGCTGTTAGGATTACAAGATGAGATCAAAACGGGCAATATATATATATACTTACGAAAGCTCTTTATAGAACTGAAACCAATGAATAAGTTTAAGGAGGTTACTATTATCTTGGCATTTAAGAGACTGACAAAGAGATTCATACTAAGAGAGTTGCTCTCAGGCCTTGGAACCAGGGAGGATAATAAAGATATTTTTCACTTAGAAAAGACAAATTGATGCCCAAAATATAAAAAATTTATCTGGGCTGGGCACAGTGGCTCACACCTGTAATCCCAGCACTTTAGGAGGCCAAGTCAGGAGGACTGCTTAAGCACAAGAGATGGAGGCTGTAGTGAGCTATGATTGCACAACTGTACTGCAGCTGGAGTGACAGAGTGGGACCTGTCTCTAAAAAAAATTTTTAATGTAAAATAAATAACTAAACATTTTATTTAAAATTTGTTTTTTAATTTTTAAATAAAAAGCACTTGTCCAGGATCAGTCACCCATGAGTTCTGGGGGTGGGAAGTTAAGGGGGTTCATAGCTTAGGGCGCATAGCTCTGGACAATCCAGCAATGGTTTGTAATCCTGGAGTCATTTACTCCATCTTTTTAGGCCGATCCCTCAGCCAAGAAAAGAGACTGTGAGAACAGCCTCTTGCCACAGTTCCCCTGGTACTTTGTGCTCAGGTTGGGGGCCCCTGTCTGCTACTAGATGCAAATCAATTTCCAAGTTCACAGTGATGGGAAAACTAGAAGGCTCTTCATAGGGTCTGCCTGCTGTTAATGAGCTGATCTGAGGGAAAAGGCTGAGTGAAAATGAACAATCACTACCTAGAGTCACTGGAGTGCTCCATGCAGCCCACACGACGTATGTGTTTTATGCAGTGCTCAGGCTGCCGGTGCCTGAGGCCTGAAGGCAGGTTTATGAGATTAAAGCTCAGTGCCCAATAAATAATTTAGCAGCTTACTGAAAAAAAAAAAATACACGCAGTATAATAGCTACTATCTCCAGCAGTCTGATGTGTACATACATTTTAAATGCACACCACTTTCATCTACATGTCTCCATCTGATGTGGAGTCCAAAACCAACTAAGGAAAAGAAAAAGAACACCATTACCTCCATCCTATCTATACATCCTGCCACCAAGATGGGGCAGATGAGAAACAAAACCCCGCCACGCACTAACTATTCAGGGCTTTGCTGCTGTCCTTCTCCATCTCCCAGCCCTTCCATCTCCTTCTTTGCTTTCGATTGCTGTTTCGTGTGTGTAGGAAGAATCAGAAATCTCCACTGTTGTAGTATTCATTCAGAATTTGTTTTTATTTTCCCAAGGGCATCTTTTCTGGAGCAAAGCCGGCTCAAGGTGCTGTTTCCTGCAGTGTCCTATGTGACTTGCTTGTGGGTACAGCTCAAAAGGTGCTATAAATAAGTATCACCACCATGGCCACCAGAGTCCACGCTGAAGTTTTAATCAGCCAGAAGTAGTGGCGATGGATTGGTAAGACTCGAACTTGGCAACAAGGGGGAAGAAGAGCATTGGAGAGTGGAGGAGGAAGAGGTAGGAGTGGGTGTCACAAGAAGAGTGAGTGGGAGAAGGCAGAGAAACTTCCAAGAAGTTGCTCCAAGATCTAGAAGCATCTGTGGGAGATGAGTGGCATGTAGTAATCTAGGTAGCAGCATGAGCTGGCAGTAGAAAATGATGCCAAAGCGAACCTTCTCCTTCTGATTGGAAAGTTGACTGGTTCTGAATACAGTTAAGGCATGCATGGCTTCACTGGGGGAGACAGGCATGAGGGAGAGCGGTAAGATTTCCCTTGAGCTTTTGTGGAGATCTGGGAGGGTGGCAACCTCTTTGGCCCCAGTCTCTTGACTCTCCTTCTGTGAGTAGGGGAGACCCACAGACCCACCAGGCACTGTGCTTGTACAAGACTCCACCAAGCTTATCCCACCCCCTACTTTTTGCACCTCCATGGCCTTGGCTGCATTTACTGTCAGTGGCTGTGGTTTATCTCCCATTGTTTATGGCCTGGGACAGGCTGCCTACAAATAGCTCCCCAAAGAGTGGGGAGATTCAGGCATCTGCCATTCTGTGAAGCTTTATCCAGAAATGAAAAGGACAGTCATAAAATGTTCTTCTGGGGGAGTTAGGGGTGGGTAACATGCATCATAAAAAGTATAATGGACTAATGCTAATACACAGACTGGCTGCAGCCCAGGGGTGTCTGCTGAGCTCAGACATAAATACTGGGGAGGCACCAAGGAGACAGTTTTTTTATTTCTTTGATTTGATGGTGGAGGGAGGTTGGGCATATTTTTTCCTTCACTTCTCTATGACCATTCCTCTGGGGATACCACCAATCTGTCTGAGACTGAAATTACCGGACATTTTACAGCTTCAAGAGGGGCAGCCATTAGACTATTGGAAAGACTGAAGGTACAAGGGAGGTAGTGGGTACATTATATGGCCTCATGGGGGAGTCTAATTTTGGGGTTTGGTTGTACCATACAAGATCTTGCTAGCGACAAGATAACTGAAGGGAGCCAGTATAGTTATGTTGGGCATATGACTGAATGCATCTATGAGTAACCATGAACTTGCCCAATAGCAGGCACATTTCCAATATTGAAGGAACTGATTAATGTTTTCTATTTAGTAGGAACCAAAACAACACCAACACCAACAATCACCCAACAGGAATCCCATCCCTGCCCAACTTCAGTTTTGAAAAGTAAAATACCTATCTGGTAATTAATAAAAAATTCAGGTACTTGAGGACTCAACCGAACACACTGTTTCCTAGGGTTTTATGTAAAAAAAGAAAATTGTTCTCTGCTAATATTGACCATTAGCCAATTGCTTTCTAGCCACACACTTGACTTTTAGCATGCACTTACACAGAGTGGGTAAATGTACAGTGTATTTTTGGGGCAGAGGACAGAAGTGAATGCAAATCCTGTGTTCAAGTAGCCTTGGTTTTGGGTGGTGCTGAGATGCTCTTTCTCCTTTCTCCCTATCATGGAGGTGCTGAACACCTGTGAGTTTGTGGTAGGGTCCTGAGAATTGAACAGGAGAATGGACTCAGTCCACCTAAGACCCTGGGTTAACTGAGAAGAAAGAGTAACAGCAGAAACCATGGCAGTGGGGGCAAGAAGCTCCTGTTCACCCTTGCAGTGCGTGGGGAGAAAAAGAGTGGAGGCATTTGGAATTCAGATTCCATTGCGCCATTTGCTTTGGAGAAATTAATTTTATGTGTGTTGTCCCTGAGAATGGGTGGAAAATAAAGTGGTACTCAGAAAATGGGTGGCAAGGGCCGGGGTAGATGTTGGAAAAGAAAGCTATCTCTTTTCTCCTCTGTATCTGGGTATATGTGAGAAGAAAGAAAAAAGGGAGGGCAAGGAATCTTATTAGGTGTACTAGACCTGTGCTAAGAGATTTAGAAGCTTATTGAACCTTATTATAATCTTTCTGAAGTAGGTAGTATTATCCCCGTTTTAAACACAAGAACTCTCAACTCTGAATTGCCAAGAGGTTAAATAACTTGGCCAAGGTCACGTACTTAGTAAACAGTAGAATTAGGACTTGAACTCAAACCATTGTCTTCTCTCAATGATATAAAACTATGAAAGAAAAAAAAATCAATAAATGATGGTTTAGAAGAAAAATTATTTTCAGTCTGAAGATCAAAAGAGCAGGGACTAATGCATCCCTTGTGCCAACTGGTACAAATTATTATTCTAAGTGATAAAGGGAGGTCACCACATGTGCCATTGTTGGAAAAGGGTTAGATAACCCTTGGGCATGATGACATGTGATTACTCAGGCTGAGGGTGAATGGGGCATTGACAGTCACCGAAGCTGAACTGGGGGCTAATTGCAGGAAAAGACTGGGTTTCCCAGTGACTAAATGTGCTGCAAATTTACCTGGAAAAGAATCTCAACATGAAAGAGAGCTAATCCTTGTGTGTGTGAAGTTAACAGGTTCTCTGTGGCCCAGGGAGCTCTCTGGATGGGGACCCTTGAAATTAGTTGTCAGTAGGGGTCTTGCCCAATCATCCACCTAGAAATGAGGCCCAACTGGGCCCATCAATAGGAGTTTGGCTCAGCCTCTTTCAAACAAGCTTCGGGTATGAGGAAAATTCCTCTTCCCTTAGTTGGCTAGTGTCTTAGCCTAAACTGACTCCCATTAGATTAGACATAAAGCAGAACTTCCTGGCTATGAGCTGTCTGAAGCTTGGCCATCAGTGACCAATATTGGCTCTGGCATATTCTTTCCTAAAGACTTTAAAGAGCAGCAGAGACACCTAATTGCTGCCCACAGCACTGGGTAGGAGAGAACCCTCCCTCCAGCCTCACCTTTGCTTGCTGGTATTTCAGTAAAAGACCCAATACAAATATAGAATGTATAATTTTCACATCATTCTTGGCAAATCCCAGGTGCGCCCCATTAGCAGAGTTCCAAGGATGCCATTTTCTATCAAGAAAAAGACACTCCGCATTGGAGTGCTTAGCTCAGGGCCCTATTAATAGCAATCCTAATTATATGGCTGCAAATTTAATTCATAGCAATGATTAGTGTCAGAATCAAAGGCATCAGGCATCAATATTGATGGAATTGCATAAGCCCCATAAACAGAGAACAAGCATTTGGGCCCATCCCCCCAGCAGTGGTCTGCTGTTAACTATTGCATTAATGTCTCTTCCAATTTTGCCAGATCAAAATGACTCCATTTCTCAGTGTTCTCCTTCTCCCCACTGAAACCTTTGCCTGGCCAGCTCTGAATGGATATGACTGGCACACAAAAGATCCCAGACAATGTCTTTGAAGAAGAGCCCGGGGGCTCCGAGGGATGCATGGGTGATGGGCCCTGGCCCCACGCTTTACCCAGCAGCTTTTGGCCTTGTCAGCAACACTCCTTTGTCTCTCCTTCAGAAAGCTCATGGCAAACAGTGATGCCTGGAGAAAGGGGAGTCAGCTGGGGACTGTGTGTGGCACAAAAGGCTGCCACCCTGTGCATTGTGACCCAGGCTGAGAGGGGTAGGGAGGTGGAGGAGGAGGCCTGAGGAGAGGGACACAAGCAAGACAGCGTGTGCCGAGGTGACAGCTGCCATGTCCCGAGTTTCCAGGGCACCTTCACTCAAAAGAGTGCAAAGAGGTGGCCCTTCCCCCTCCTCTCATGCATCTTCTTGCAGCTCTCCATCAGGCAAGTGGTAGGCTATGAGTGAACGAATGGAAGCGTAGAGAAGTTCAATTGAATGCTAAAAAGCTAGTGGTTAAAAGCACAGATCTGGAGTCAGAGAGCTCTGGATTCAAATCCCAGCTCTCCAATTAGTAGCAGTGTGACTCTGCCAAGTTACTTATTTTGTTGAGCCTCAGCTTGTTATATGTAAATGGAAATAAGACTAATGATTTTTACAATTTCCAGGGTTGATGAGGTTTAACTGAAACAAAACAAAACACTTAGCCCAGGGCTTAGCATACAGTAAGTGCTTAATTTATAGTGGATCCCTTATGCCTATCCCCATTCAAAAATGTGGCATTCCTAGAGAGAGGACTAACATGTAAGACTTGAGGGTCCCAATTCAGTGTTCTTCTGATTTGTCAAAACTTCTTAGCTCTGAGGCAAGAAGTTAAGTAGGTCTCCCTGCTGGGCAGGTTCTGGTAAGATTCCCAAGACATGTGGAGTGAGGGCTCAGGGTTGCCGGTCACCATAGAGCAAGGTTGTATGGTCAGGCCTGGTACGCGAAGCTCAGCTGGACTCTTGCTCCAGGGAAAAAATCCCTAGATCAATTTTAAGCTCTGCATAGAAAATGCCTGCATGCTAGAGAGGCCGAGGTCAGTCTGATGTTCTGCGCAGAATGTTCTTCAGGCCGGGCGCAGTGGCTCATGCCTGTAATCCCAGCACTTTGGGAGGCCAAGGTGGGCAGATCATGAGGTCAGGAGATCAAGACCGTCCTGGCCAACATGGTGAAACCCCGTTCTACTAAAAATACAAAAATTAACTGGGCGTGGTAGCGCGTGCCTGTAATCCGAGCTACTTGGGAGGCTGAGTCAGGAGAATCGCTTGAATGAGGCAGTCAGAGGTTGTAGTGAGCCAAGATCATGCCACGCTCCAGCCTGGCGACAGAGCAAGACTCTGTCTCAAAAAAAAAAAAAAAAAAAAAAAGAAAGAAAGAAAAGAAAAGAAAAAAAAATGTCCTTTAAAATAATATCGAGAAGGGCCCAAAAATTGGAATTCAAAAACCTGGGTTCTGCTCTTGCCTCTGCGGGAAGAACCTGGGTGAGTTTCCGCAGATCACTCCACCTTTCTAGGCCTCAGCTTTCTCATTCATAAAATAGAACAATACACATCTTACTTGTCCAAAGTCAGTGACCAGATCAGTTTTCTGAGGTCCCCTCCGGCTACAAAGTCTATGATACACATTCAAGGGAAGACTCTTGATCTTGCTTGATAGTGTCAATCTTATCCCCTGGGGGCCTTAACCCCAATTCCCCAGCCTCTTCCCCTGAATAGTCAAGCGTGGGATTTCCAGATTTGTTATTAAAGCCTGTTGATGCCATTTCTCCTTCCAGATTAGCTGGGGACACTCAACCTTTGCCATAGAAACCAGGACAGGGATGGCTGATTGGGACAACCCAATGGCACCAGCTCCTGAACCTCTTTCCTGCCTTGGAGCTAGAAACCCTTCTGGAGGCTGAGGCCAGGAGAAGGGTAGAACCACAGGAAGAGACTCAGAAGGCCAGAGCTCCAGATTCATTTTCACCACATTCATCTCCATATATTTCCTGCTTCCCTGGACAGAGGGGCACATGTTAGCAAGAAGGAAAGAGATGTTAAAGTAGCCATAAGCTCTTAGCTTGATCATCTTGGGCTACACAAGTGACTTAGGTATATGCTGGGCCCATCTCCACCCTGAAGTATTTGTCATTCTGGTTCCAACTTCCACATCTTCCCTTGATTTACAAGTCAACCCCAAGTTAGTCCATAATCTCTGAATTTCAGAATCACCATCTGCAACAGAGTAATGAAATATCCCAATCCTTCTTTTCTTTTTTTTGAGACCGGTCTTGCTCTGTGACCTAAGCTGGTTTGCAGTGGCATGATCTCGGCTCCCTACAACCTCCACCTCCCGGGTTCAAGCGATTCTCCTGCCTCAGCTTCCCAAGTAGCTGGGATTACAGGCGCCCACCACCAGGCCTGGCTAATTTGTTTTTGTGTTTTTAGTATAGATGGGGTTTCACCATGCTGGCCAGGCTGGTCTCGAACTCCTGACCTCAGGCAATCTGCCCGCCTTGGCCTCCCAAAGTGCTGGGATTACAGGCGTGAGCCACGGCGCCTGGCCTCCAATCCTTCTTGATCATCTGAAAATTAGATGGGATTAATGAACTAATAGAATCAAAGAGAATTTGGGACTGTGGCAGAAAAACATGGTAATAGTACAGGAGTGGTAGTAGTAATACTAGCAGGAGGAGTCACTCTAGCAGTAACAGAGATGGTAGCAGCAATGACTGCCATTTATTAAGCATCTACCACGTCAAGATCTGTGTTAGATGTTATGTAGCCTCCATGTCTGATAGGCATAGCAATCTTGCCAGGCAGGCATGGGTGACCCAGATGAGTAAACTGAGGTCCCCTCAGGTCACACAGTTCATCCAAGGCAGAGCTGTGCAGCACAGGATATTGTGGTTGGTGTGGAGACATGCAAAGGGGGAGAATGGGCCTGTTTTAGTTAATTCTGCGAAACTGCAACTGGGCAACTGACACTTCCTTCAGCCCCACCCTGGGGAGGGGGTCAGTACATATTGTTTGGTGATATGAGACTGTGAAACCTCTCACTGGTGACTAATGCAACTGGATGCCAAAGTCCAGCAGGATTAGATTAGTTCGGCTCAGCTGGTCCCGTTTTCTAAGTATTTTTTCCCATGACTCAGGGCTAGGAGTAGGGGACAGGATTCTCTTCCTCCATCTGACCTTGCAAACATGTCACTGAAAAGGAGCCTGATCTGACAGCTTCACTACCCCAAGGAGCCAGGGAAGAAGTGGGGTTTGGGGGAAGCCTCAAAGATAGCAGTAATAATAGAAAGCACTTTCATGCCAAGCACTACATTAAGCACTTTTTATACATGATTTTATTTAATCCTTACAACAAATATGCAAAGTGTTTATTACTACCCCACTCCACAGGAAAAAAAAAAAAAATAGAGGTTCACAAGTTAAGTCACAATTGTAGCAATATTTAAGTGCACATATGCCCATGTGCCCAAGCTCTGCACTCTATCCCTTCCATGAATTATTTCTTTGTAATCTATTTTTTCCTTAGCACTTATCACCCACTAAACATACTATATATTGTGCTTACTTATGTTGTTTGTCTGACTTCCCACATTAAGATATAATTTCCATCAGGGCAAGCTTTTTTTTTTTTCTTTTTGAGATGGAGTCTCTCTCTGTCCCCCAGCCTGGAGTGCAGTAACGTAATCTGGGCTCACTGCAACCTCTGCCTCCTAAGTTCAAGCGATTCCCCCACCTCAGCCTCCTGAGTAGCTGAGATTACAGGCACACACCACCATGCCCAGATAATTTTTGTATTTTTAGTAGAGATGGAGTTTCACCATGTTGGCCAGGCTGGTCTCGAACTCCTGACCTCAGGTGATGAGATCGCCTCGGCCACCCAAAGTGCTGGGATTACAGGTGTAAGCCACCATACCTGAGCAGGGCAGATATTTTTGACAGTTTTGTTTTCTACTGCTTTATACCAAGCTCCTGGCACACAGTACATATTCAATAAATATTAGGTCAATAATGAATTATGTCATTTAATCCTTACTGTAATCTTATGATGCAGGTACCAGACTTGTCCTCATTTTACATGGAGGAAATTAAAGCTCAGAGGTCACACAGCTAGTAGGATGGAGTCAGGACTGGATCTCTCCTAAGCCCCTATACTCTTTGTTATGCAAATTGGTCCCTACTTGAAGGTAGGAGAGTGGACCAGGTGGTCTTTGTAAGTCCCTTCCAACTCAGAGATCTATGTCCATGTTCCAAATCCACAGACAGGCAAGGATTAATGGCGTAGAAGAGTCTGTATTTTCCTAAAGACAGGACCTCTGTAAACACCAGCACCTTGGCCTCTTGAAAATTTTGCCTAGCCTATTTAGGTCACCTGGATTCTGCAAGCTTGAATCATTATGCCCATCCCCCCTGTCCCCAAAACACAGTTTTCTGTGTTTCACCTGCTTTGCAATAAAGCCCTGAGCTGCAGGAGCTCACTGTTAAGACTGCAAAACAGCCAGTTGAATACACAGCCTGATGCCTCATACAAGAATCGTCCAAGATTGAAGTATATTAGAAACTACACAAAAAAGTACAAAAAATAAAGAGTCTTTAGTTTCTCCCCTTTCAGAATGACTCTGGGAGATCAGGACCTCCTTCCCTGGGGTCTGCTGGGGCTCTGGGTAGAGCCGACATCGCCTGTCTACACCTGCCATGGTCAAGCAAGGAGATGTGCTGGCCGGAGTGTGTGTGTCGAGGGGGGTGGGAGTGGGGCATTCTGTAAATATGCCCCTTTCTTGTGCCAACCAAATGCAGCCTTTCCCAGCTTTCAGAAGACCAGTTCTGGGGACCCAAGAGGCCTATAAAACAACAAAACAAACAGCAAGCTTGGCGGCGGGAGCCCGGGCAGGGAGCCAAACTCATTACTAGGGATGTGGTGGTGAGCTCCCTGAACCACCACCCCACCCCTTCCATGCAGGCTCTGAGGAAGGGGAGAGGGTCTCTACTCCCCACCACCCCAGTGTCCAGCATTGCTGAGACACCTGGGAGAGTTAGGGTATCGGATGGGCGGTCTCAGGTCCCAGGAGAGCCACTAAGTCTCTTAGATGTGGACCTGCAGCTCCGGCTGTTTACTCAATCAAGGGTTCATACAGAGAGACAAGTGAATCATTTCCACTCAGAGGAATGAGTGGCTATTGTTTGGTGGGGCTGGCACAGAGAGAAAGGCATGTTTCTCAGCTTTTCATCCAACTTGGCCTTCCGTCCGCCAAGGCAACTCCACCCCACGAGAGGAGCCAAGTAACAGGTTAGTGTGTTTGGGGAGAAAGTCTAAACGCCAATGTCAATATTGGCATTGGAGGGTGGGGGTGAGCATATAACCTTGGGCAAGACATTTAGTATTGCTACAGCTCAGTTTCCTACATCTGTAAAATGGGGTAAAAATGCAGTGGCGATCAGTACCCTCAGTTGAAATATTTGAGGAAGATGAAAAGAACCATGGAAACGTATCTTATAAACAGTCAGTGTTATCAAATAACCGAGTACTAACCCCAGGGCTGAGGAGAGTTAATACTTCGGTGCTCCTGATGGATTCTTTCCAACGCCTAAGCTGCTACTGCAAGAAGCTCACAGTTTTCCTGGCTTTGCTTAGTAAATCGTTTGTGTGATTACAAAGAGAAGAATAGAATTGGGACGTCAGGGCTTCCTGTGGGCCAGGGATTGGAGACCTTGGGTTGGTATGTCCCTTAGGGAGAGGCAGAGAGAATTTTCCTTTAAGAATTTCACAGACATTTCATCGGCCACCATTAGCTAATGGGAAAGAAGGTAGTGCCAGAATAGGCTGGGGCCCTCCCCAGAGCTTGGAAATTCTCTGGGGATTTGCAAAAACATCCCAGGAGTCATACAGACAGAGACTGGTGGAGGAAGCAGTGGTTCCCTGGGCATTCTTGCCTGCTTCCCTGCTATACACAAGCCTGCATCTGATCCAGGTGAAGCAGATGGCTGTCTGTACTATTCTGGGGCCCTCCAGGCAACAGTGTAAATGCTGTCCCCTTCCTCTAGCCAACATTTCTGAGATTACCACCCCACCCTCTTCCAGATGTTGTTAACCAGAAAACAAACTCCTTTCCTGTTACCCACCAGAAGTTGTCCTGTTTCCTTTACTTCTCATGCCACTGCCATGCCAACCCTCCTCCTCCCGGCACCGACCTACCCAACACATCATACCTTCCTTCCTTTGCAACCAGCCACATCAACAGGAGTCACTGTTGGTGTCTGATTCTATTTCAATTAGTACAAATAGATGTCTAGCATAGAATAGGCACCCAATACATTTGAGAGCACTTTCATGAGCACCTAATGTGTATCTGGCAGTGGGGATGGGGTGATGAATGTGAAAAGGAAGGTCCCTGCCCTCAAGGATCTGTGAATCTCAAGGGAGGCAGACACCTTAGCAGCTGCTCCCTTGCCAGATGCTGTGGGGTCTAGGAGGGTGCCATGCACAGTGGTTGAAGGGACAGGGTAAAGGACATGTCACAATGCTTGAGCAGCAAAAGAGGTTTCTGATGGGGATGGAGAAGAGAGCCAGCAGCATCTGCTGTTGTTTAAGGTCCCTGGGACTGAGAGGCTAGAGAGCCCCAGCAAAACACTACCCTCCAGCTTCTGTGAGGAGCCCTGCAGGGATGTGAAACCTGGGCTGAGGTGGCAGTTTAGCAGCTGCAAATGGAACGAAGAAACCAAAGGAACTTCACCCTGAACCCAAGATAGTCCTTCCTTCCATTGTCCTGGCATCTTTCACTTGCTCAGCTTGACATCCTCCCTCTTTTGCCCCATGACATGAGCTTGATTTGCCACCTGTCTCTGCCCTGAAACCTGGAAAATCATGTAAAATGAGTTTCCAGTTCCTGTTGCCACTCTTCCTCCATCTGCTTTGGTATTCGCACTCAGTCTGTATCATCTGGACTCTCACTGCCTATTCTTAACCAGGAGGGATGCTGTCATGAGGAACTGGACCCGGGCCCCAGGATAACCTGCTTTTCCCTCCCCTACATCTGGCCCCAGGACTGCCTGTCCTCATCATCCTGGCCAGGCTTTGCCATGTCTGTGCCGAGCCCCTCCCACCTGACCCTGAGGGGCTTTCTGCTACTCTGAGGGCAGGCTCAAAACCAGCCTCATTCCAAAGTCCACACCCAGGGGTCCTTGGTCTTCCTTTTTCTGCTCCTCTTCTCTGCCTCAGCCCATATTCCTTCATCACACACTTTGCTGACAGAGCCAGAGAAATAGTGGCAGCATCATTGAAAAGACCATGAGATCTGATGCAGGGGTCCCCTTGGCAGCACCCCTGGTTGGTGACCATCCAGTCTCTGCTTGCATATTTCCACTGACTAGGACCTCATTCCCTCCTGAGTCAGCTCTTTCCATCCTGGGACAGTCTGGCCATAAAAAACATTTTCCTTATATGAAGGGGAAAGTTGCTGTGCTGTAATGCCTACCCAGTGGCCCTATTCTGCCCTCTGGGGTCACACTGAATAAGCCTAATTCATCTTCCATAGCTTAATGGATAAGCCGGCAGATTGTAAAACCAGATAATCACAGTTCTAGTCCTAGTTCTGCCATTTTATTTACTGTGTGGCTTTATTATTATTTTTTAATCTTTCTTGGCCTCCATTTCCTCATCTTTAAAATGGAGGTGATAGCACCTACCTCATAGAGTAAAAGAGTAAATGAGTTAACAGATATAAAGCTCTTCAATAGCATGTGACATATAATAAGTGCTCAGTAAATTATGTTATCTAAAGACAGCTGTTCTATGTCCTGCTTTATTCACTCTTTTCCCCTTCACATAGCATGATTCCCACATCCATTCAGCTCTTGTTTATCTGGCACTTGAGTTTGCTTAACACCCTCTTGTGATGTTATCTTCAAGGTAAAGTGGAGTCACTATGTCTCATGACACAGAAGCTGTTCTTCTATTATCATGATGAAGACTAACTTTGTTAAAGCAATATATCACACAGTTGGCTCATGTCAACCTCACGGTTCGCTAAAATCCCAAGATCCTTTTCGCTTGATCTCCTTAGGGCTTAAAGTCTCACAGGGGCTCTCCCTCCCCTCTTATCTGTCCAAGTCTTCCAAACTCCTCTGCATGTTGGACCTTCATTGCATGTGCTTTGTACCTTCTCAGTGTGGCACCCAAGGTCTAGTATGCCCTTCTCTCCCTCAACTCATCACTTCATCTGTCTCATCTAGTCTATAAGCAGACCCTGGTAATCTTCCTTTTCAGTAAAGCCTTGCAGACTGATCACACTACAGTTGCTGTTTTGTTTGAATTATTCCACCCTTATGGTGAATCTTTGCATGTCTTCTTATCACCTGTGATGCACTGACCCTTAGCTTATGCAAGCATTGCACATATAGTTTTTTTAGGGGGAGAGGGGGGACAGAGTCTTGCCCTGTCACCCAGGCTAGAGTACAGTGGCATGGTCTAGGCTCACTGCAACCTCCACCTCCCAGGTTCAAGCAATTCTCCTGCCTCAGCCTCCTGAGTAGCTGGGATTACAGGTGCGTGCCACCACGCCCGGCTAATTTTCAGAGTTTTAGTAGAGACAGGATTTCACCACATTGGTCAGGCTGGTCTCAAACTCCTGTTTTTTGTTGTTGTTGTTTTGTTTTGTTTTGTTTTGTTTTTGAGATGGAGTCTTACTCTGTTGCCCAGGCTGGAGTGCAGTAGCATGATCTTGGCTCACTGTAACCTCCATCTCCTGGGTTCAAGTGATTCTCCCGTCTCAGCCTCCCGAGGGGGTATGAGCACTACAGGGGGTATGAGGACTACAGGCAGGTGCCACCATGCCCAGCTAATTTTTGTATTTTTAGTAGAGACGAGGTTTCACCATGTTGGCCAGGCTGGTCTCGAGCTCCTGACCTCAGCTGATCCACCTGCCTTGGCCTCCCAAAGTGCTGGGATTACAGGTGTGAGTCACCGCGCCCATCCTCACATACAGGTTTTGGGGACTTAACCTTATTCTGTCTGTTCCTTCCACTTGTTTGCAGCTCAGAAGGCAGTGGTCTTGTCTAGAGTGCTCTCTATGCATCTTGCAGACAGCAGTGTATAAGCAGCTATGTGACACAGCACATAAGAACGCCCTGTGGTCCTATCACTTCTAGCAAGTCTCTGCTTCCTCTAAACTTCCATACACAGGGACATCCTGTTTCTACAGGCCACAGTAGATGAGGGCTGGACAGCCTGACGGACGCCGGGAGAAGTGAGTAGTTCTGACGCACCCGCCTTCCCTTCCCTTTCCAAACTCTTAGCTATTTTTTTCTTTATTTTCCTTCCTGTGTTGAAAGAGCTATGGGGCCTGGACCATAGTAGGGTTTCCTGGGGACATTCCATAAATTCTTCATGGGTTATTTCTCTGGAGAGGGGTGGGAGCAAGTAAGCTGGTAGATGGGAGGCCAGCAGGGGCCTGGATATGAATGTCAAGTACCTCAAAGCAGCGTGGGTGGGAAAGAAGGGTGAGCTGCACAGAGGAGGAAGGAGGAGTGTCATGAGCTCATAGAAACTGCCAAAGAAAGGCCAAGCAAAGAGTGAGAAGAAGCAGCCAACTCACAGGTCAGAACAAGCTGTGGGTAACCACGCCCCCAGCTTTGCCCTTGAACCTGCTGAGTTGTCTCCACAGCAACTTGTCCGTCAGGGTTTCAATAAGGCCAGGAGAACTTGGCCAACTCAGGTGTGTGACTTGGAAAGATGCCAAGCAGCCCCTGGTGTGTGCCGTGCGCGATGCATGGAGATATGGGGAAAGGCAACTCAAGGTCCCTTTGTGTCTGGTTGGGTCCCTTTTCCTTTATTCACTTCTCATCCATCCATTCATTATACACTGATGCCTTAATTCACATCTAGATCTGAAGAGAGTGAACGCACTAGCCCCTAGCTGACCTCTGTAGCAAGCCTGGACCTGAAGATCGTTCTCAGTCTCCCTCCCTGGGCTCTAGAGCTGCTTCTTTAAGTAAAAATGGTGCCAAATTGGGTGTCAAGGCAAGAAGCAACTTGTCTTAGATCTCTATGCTTGGGCAAGTCAATTTTCTTCTCTGGACCTCAGTTTCCCTGTCAAATAATGAGAGTATTGGGCCAGGCACTCTCTAAGGTTCCTTAAAGAATGGCTCTATTTTTCAAAGCAGTTTTGAGGCCTATCCCATGAGTGAACACTTGGTGAGGTGATTAAAGGGGAAGAAGGGAACAGTCCAAAAAGCATGACCCCTGCCTTTCATGGAACTTTCAAGAGAATCAAGGAGACAGAATGACACACATGACCTGGAGCAGTGACTGAAGGTGGGGGAAAGGTGCTCACACCAGCCTGTGTGGCTTCTGCTGGCCCTTAGAGAGCCTGTGTGCCATTTAGGAAAAGGTGGTCCCTATGGGCAGATGACTTAGTAAGAGAAGGCCCACTGGGCAGATGTTTATACCACAGGGTACATCATGTAACAGGGAGATCTCAGGCTGGATTTCAACTCCCACTAGGCTCCTTAACACAATCCCCCTAGGCCAGGCACAATTTGTCCAACTGGATGTGGTGACCCTGGCTGAGCAGGGAAGTAACTAGCCTCAGGGTTCCAAGCCAAACTGCTTCCTGGTAGAAGCCACTTTTAAATCTTAGCAGAATTTCACAGAGCAACTCCTTCCCTTCCCATTTTGAAAAAGCAAACACAAGGACCACATTCTTTCTCTCTTCCATGTGCCGAAAAGCCAAGCTAGGGTCTCTAGTCCCAGGCAGAGTGGAGGGCACAGAAGAGGAACATGTAGGAACCTCTACAGCAAGTGAGGAAATGGTTAAACGTCTTTGGTATCATGGGAACCAGAAGAAGCCTGGAGGGTTTAGCACTGCTAGGTGAACCCAGACCAGTTCTTCTCACCTCCCCTGGCAGTAATTCAGAACAAGCAGAACATGGAAATTCTTCCTTGGGCTCACTCCAGGTTACCCTCCTTCCACATTTCCAAACAGCATCCCTCCCAAGGCTCTAAATGGATTATAAGGAAAGAGCTCCAGGGTGATGTCAACATCAAAGGGTGAGAGGCAGTGAGGTCTTGCATGTTCCTTGATCCACAGGTGCTGGGACCAGGGAAAGGTGGCAGGAGGGTAAGCATGGGAAAAGGGGATTAGCTGAGACCGGAAAGAATGTGGCTGCTCTAATCCCATATAATGAACCAGATTGTGCACCCTCTCTGCACCCTAGGCACTAGACAAGCAGGCACAAGCTGTTGGCTTCAGCTTGCTGCACAAGAGGCCTCCCATGCTGCCAGCCCCAGACAGCCTGTGCCCTCCAGCTGGCAGAAGTGCCCAAGGAGGCACAAGGTAAAATGTTTACTTCCACCTGGCAGCTCACATCTGGGTGGGGAGCTGGGAAGGGAAGAGACTGTGATTGCAGGAAAAGGAAAGACTGGAGAATGACGTTTTCTTCAGGCATCATATACCATCAGAGAGCAGCACCCACCGTTTGCCCCAGGTCTTAGAATTGGGACCAGTAATCTGCTTCAACCAACTTCTCTGAATTCAACAAAGACCAGTATAATCAACTTGACAGGTCCTAGGGAGGGGTTTGTGATGTTGGAGATTTATAATGTACGTAACCAAAAACTTAGTTTTGCTTGATTTGGGCATGAAGAGCAATTTTTTTTGTTTTTTTTTGTTTTTTTGTTTTGTTTTGTTTTTTTTCTTTTGCAGATGTATGTACCTTCTTAAAGTTTTTTCTTAAAGTTTGGGAAATATTGAAACATGCTTGCATTCCTTACATACCCAATGACTGATGGCTGGAGGAAGTAGTTAGAAGCTAAGTCACAAAATTAACCCCTTCTTACCTCCCCATTTCACCTTCGTTCCCCAAGAAAATAAAGTTGCCTGTAGTTAAATCTCCACCAATAGCTACCTTCCAAGAGGGACTTTCTGCGGAGGAGCTGAATGGCATTGGGGCATCTGAGCTCCTAGACTCTTACCTTTTTCAGCTTGCCACTCTTAGTCCCCACAAAAACCACGCTGTAGCCGTTGTAAACGTAGGAGGCCACAGAGGTCATGCGGTCCCGGCTGGTGGTGTACAGGGTCAGGCCCTCCACTGGAGTTGAGCCTCCCAGTGGCTGGTTGATGTCCAGTCCACAGAAGTTATCGTCGATGGGGACAGGCTGGAGGAAAGGGGAAGGAATTGGGGTGAGTAACAGTGGAGGCCTGGTGGAGTCTCTACACAACCCATATCCCCAACTTCCAGTCTTAGGACGTCAGGCCTCAGAGAGGCAGACGTGGGAGTTCAGGGGCCCTAACACATGCTGCAGACAAAATCTTCTCACCAGCTCACCCACAAATTCCATGTTGGTTCTTATGAAGCCAGACGAAAGAACAGGCAGCAACCTTCCACTCACCTGGAGTCACTGCATCTACCTTTCTGCCAGGAGAACCAGGATCAATTTGTCAAGCTAAGTGCCTGAACTCACTTTCTATTTATGTTAATGTCCCTCAGGACCATGGCATTCTGTGGAGATCTTTCTATTTCAGACGAGAGTTCCTTCAGTGGATAATCAGTCTAAAGGCAACATTACAGGACTTCTACCAGCCCAGAGAGAGTTTCTTGCTTGTTTCTTGGGCTGTAGGGTCTCCCTTTGGGCACAAGAAATTTTAGGCCATTCAACTACCCAGTTGTTTAATATTTACCAGCACCTCACTGGAGCCAACCATGGGAATTCTAGCTCCCTACTATCTTTCCATACTGGAAAGAGATCAGAAGTGTCATAATAATATCGGACAGTACCTTACACTTTGGAAAAGTTAATCTACATATGCCTCAGTTTTTTCCTTTGGAATAATACCTGCCCACCTTTCTGATAGAACTGTGAAGGAACAAATGAAATAATGCATGCAAAAGATTTGTGTTAAGTTGTCCAGCTATTTCCACTATTGCGCATTATAGATCTTCAACAATGTTTGGGTAAATATAATCAAGAGAGAATTCTGGAGGTGGTGTCCTTTGTATTTCCAGCCTTTAAGGAGAGTGGTGGTGTGGCTCCATAATGTGTCTGTCAGGAGTGACTGGAGCACATTTGAAAGATCACCTTGAGCAAGTGAAAAAAAAAAAACTGTGGCCAGGCACGGTGGCTCACGCCTGTAATCCCAGCACTTTAGGAGGCCGAGGCAGGTAGATCATGAGGTCAGGAGTTTGAGACCAGTCTGGCCAACATAGTGAAACCCCGTCTCTACCAAAAATACAAAAAATTAGCCGGGCGTGGTGGTGTGTGCCTATAATCCCAGCTATTCGGGAGGGTGAGGCAGGAGAATCGCGTGAAACCCGGGAGGCGGAGGTTGCAGTGAGCTGAGATCGTACCACTGCACTCCAACCTGGGCGACAGACTCCGTCTCAAAAAGAAAAAAAAAAGAATTGCTGGAAAGAAAGTAGGAAGATCTTGATCCTATTCCCTGTTCTGCCACTAACGGGTTGTGAAAACTTGGACCAGTAGGGTCCTCCTGTGGGGCTGTTGAAGGTAACGTTAAATTGATGATTTCTAAGATCTCAAGATCTTAGGTCTCTCATCTAAAAAAGAATGAAAGACAAAGACTGTAATGCTTCCTGAGGCAGGGGCTGCTGAGGGGTTTGCATTCTGTACACAGTGCTCAGCACGGGGCTGGGCCAGCATGGATGCTCTGACATGCCCCAGTTAATGGCACAATGTGGAATCCTGTGGCAAAGGCTGCAGGCTCTGGGCCAGAAAGAGCCCCGCGTCCTGTGGCAGCTGTTCCTTCTGGGTCTGCGAAGGCATCCCAGAGGAGGAAGGAAATGGCTGTCGCAGGAATCATAGAAAGCAGCAGAGCAGCCTGCCCCCCGCTCCCTTCAGCCTCCTCTCACCCTCACCAGGGAAGAGCAGGCTGACACATCATCACTCGTTGACAGCCTCATTTCTTTGGAATAATTGGTTTATAAGTTATGGCATGTGATTTTTTTTTTTTTTTTTTAAACCAAGGACTTCCCTTCCTTTCTCTTCTCAGTCCCAAAGGGAGCAGAGGCTCATTTTTTGTGGTTCCGTAGTGTTTTGTAGAGAGCTGCTGCTCCTGCTACTGGTAGGAATGATGGTGCTGCACTCGTGTGTGTATATTCTTCAGGAAAGAAAACAAATTTTTAGGTTAAGATGACTTTTGAACCTGGGATAATATGGAGCCTCACAGAGCAGAAGGAATGAGTTTCTCTGGAAGGTAGTGAAGCTGTGGTGTGCTGAAGCCAGCTCACAGGGGATAACTGTGCATTAAGTGACATCCCATGATGCTTGAAATCAGCCAGGATAGGTGTATTTATACCATGGCAATGGGCAGGGGCTACAAACCAGAGCTTTCCTTTCCCTCCCCTGTCTGCACAGAGCCAGTTATTTAATACTTGCCAGCACATCACTGGAGCCAACCATGGGAATTCTAGCTTCCTAGAAAGGCTGGTCAGAGTTATCAGCTACACATTTTACATTTTGTACTTCTCTTCCTCATCTCATCCCTACACTCCAGGAAGCTACTGCCTTGGCTAAGAAGAAAGTGATCCAGATTTTAGTCCGTTCTCTACTGAAACCAGCTGTGTGACCTTGATATGTCATGTACCCTGTCTCAGCCTCAGTTTTCTCCTCTGTAAAGTAAAAGTATTGGACCAGGTAATTGTCAAGCTTCCTTTGAGCTCTAGAAGTCCTTAATTTCATGGCTTCCATTTCTTTCCCACTTTCTGCAGGGCTGGTAAGGCCACAGAGTCTGGGCACAGGCATAGCCCAAGTCAGCTTTTGAGAAATGACACAGAAGCAAAAACCTAGTAATTCTGGATTTTGCTACCATCTTATTGATTCTAGAATCTCCAGAACTATTAAAAAAAAAAAAAAAAGATTTATTCTCAGCCTAAGCCCTTAGGATTGGCTAGAATTTCTTTTCTCTTCAAGTTCTTTTTCAATATATTGTCAGATATTTCCAAACACCTGATGTGCCTTTACTTTTGCTCTAATGGTTGAGAGCTTGGTGTATGGCTTTCCTTGGAAACAGAAGGGCTACATAGAAAGAGCCTGGACTAAGAAGTAATATAGACCAACTAAATTCAAATCCCCACTTTATCACTTATAGCTGTGGAGATCTGAGTAACTTGCTTAGTCTTTGTGAGCCTTTGTTTTTGTTATCTGTAAAATGGGGGTGATAACTATTGCTTTATGGGGTCATTGTGAGGAGCAAGTGAGATAACACTTAAATTGCCAAGCTTAGCCTTTAGGACATAGGTGCTATTCAATGAGTGATAGCCCCCTTCTTCCTCCCTTTTGTGGGATCAGAGCTCAAATTTTTGATCTGAGATTTCCATGTTATTCCAGAGTCATGTTAAAATCAAGCTCTGGGACCACAGCTTCTTTCATTTATCCTTATTCCCCTCTAAGGCCACCAAAATATTTCTGGGTCCCCGGGTCTTGGTCCTTTGGACTGTCGGGATCTTTAAGGGGCCATTCCTCTTGCAGCCCCTGCACCAGAAGGGTGTGGTGCTGAAGGGGTGGAGGCAAGGGTCTCTCCACTCTAAGGTCCCAGCCCCATTCACTGTCACCTCTCTCCCAGTGCCTTTCCTGTCCTTTTGTAACTAGCCCAGGCTTGTCTCTCTGCGCTGGAGCAGAGAAGAGTGTCATCTTCCTCTTTCCTCTTGCTCAGAAGCAGGCAGGAATCAGCAGTTTCCTCCTGACAAGGCCCCCACTGGGTTATGGGAACTAGGCTGGACTCTGCAAGCATTTAACCCTTACAGACGGTTACATTTCCTCTCCACTTCTCCCCATTAGTTAAGGCCAGTGGCCATATAATTTTGGTGTTAAAAAACAAAACAAAACAAAAAACGAGAGACTATCTAGTCCAGCTTCCTCATTTTACAACAGTAAGATAACTAAGAAAATACCTGGCTCTTTACTACTGTGATTAATATTAATAATCATAGCTGCCCATTTATTGAATGCTTATTATGTTCCAGGTATTGTGCTAAGCACTTTACATAAATTTTCCATTTGATCCTCATACTAACCATCAAAAGAAGATAATATTATCTCTATTTTAAAGATGAAAAACTTACAGCTCAGATCAGGTACATAACTTGCCAAAGTCACACAAGTAGTAAGTGGTAGGACTGATTTTTAATCCCCATCTGTTTTACTTCAAAGCCTTAACCATGACTCTTCTACCACACCAAGCAAATGATGACAGGAATAGAAGTGTAGCCTTGGAATGATGTTTTCTTGCTTCAAGTACTAGTGTTTGGTCCCAATGGCAGGCACCTTCAATTTAGAGTACTCAGTAGCCATATGGGCCCCTTGGTCTCATATATTTTTTTCTAGGCTGCAGATCCAGAGCCCTCAGCACTGTGTATAAGAAACCTACTTTTGCACTTCTCACACTCCCTGTTAACTCCCTGTGTAATGATAAACCTAACATTTCCAGGCATGGTGCTAATCTCTCCATGTATTATCTCATCTGATCATCCCATGAGTTAGGCATTATCATTCTCATCTCACAGATGAGAATATAGAGATGATAAGGTGCTTCTGAAGAAGGGAGGAAGAAACACAGTTGGAATTTGAAGTCTGGCTTTTGTCTCAGAAGCTCAAACTCTTAGCTGCTACATTATGTTGCCAGCTGTCTCTCTCTCTCTCTCTCTCTCTCTCTCTCTCTCTCTTTCTCTCTCTGTGTGTGTGTGTCTCTCTCTCCTACTAGATTATAAGATCTGTGAGAGTAATGATCATGTCTTTCTTTCTTTCTTTTTTTTTTTTTTTCTGAGACAGGGTCTCACTCTGTCACCCAGGCTGGAGTATAGTAGCACGATCTAGGCTCACTGCAACCTCCACCTCCCATGCTCAGGCTTCCAGAGTAGCTGGGACTACAGGTGCACATCACCACACCCGGCTAATTTTTGGATTTTTTGTAGAGATGGAGTTTTTTCATGTTGCCTAGGCTGGTATCGAACTCCTGAGCTCAAGCAATCTGCCTGCCTTAGCCTCCCAAAGTGCTGGGATTACAGGTGTGAGCCACCGCGCCCAGCCAATCATGTCTTTTTATGTTTGCATCCCCAGTGCCTAGTACAGTGCCAGGCATTCAGAAGATCTTCAATACTATTTGTAAATGAATGGAGGGATGGGTAGATGGATGATGGTGGATGAATAAAGAGAGGGATGAATGGATAGATGGAGGGCTAGATAGACAAATGGATGATGGATAGATAAAGATAGAGGCATAGATTAAGGGAGAAAAAAAAGAAGGATGAGTGGATAAAGAGATAGATGGATGAAGGGATGCAGGAAAGAATGAAGGGAAGGATCAGGGACAGATGAATGGAGGGATGGGTAAATGGCTGAATAGATGGATGGATGGATGGATGGATGGATAGAGAGATGCATGGGGGAGAGAGCTAAGGAGGAGGGAGGGATAGATGGATAGGAGAATAAAAGGAGGGAAGGAAAGAGGATGGATGGAGGAGAGATGGGTGGATAAATGAATGGATGGTTGGATGGCTGGATAAATGATGGAAGGAAGAGTGGATCGTGAATACTTTGATGACAGCACCATGAGCCTCTGACAGGGCAGTGCTTGCCACTGATTTTCTTGTCTCCGCTTTCCTCAGGTCTGGATTCTCAGCTTTTCATCCCCTCCTCTTTTGCCTTTGTCCACACTCTTGATTATTCTCCAGTTTTCCATCAATTGGTCAAGCCAGACTCCTTTCCCTCTCCTCTGACTTAGATTTCCAATTTCCACTTGACTCCCTCACTAGGAACCACAGTGGTCTATGGCTCTGTGTGTACATGACCTGGCCCCCATTACTTCTGATGGACCCCATCACCTGCTGCTCTTTCTCTCACATACTCTGATCTGGCTGCAGTGGCCTCCTTACTGTTCCTCAGACACTCCAGGCATGCCCTGAATTCTTTGCACATTCTCCTCACCCTTTCTCTCTCTGTGGAATGCTTTCTCCGGACACCTGCATGACTCCCTTTCTTCTCATCCTCAGTCTTTGCTTAGACACCACTTTCTCAGTGAGTCAGTCCTGTCAGCTACTGCCTCTTCCCCTTCCCTGTTTATTTTTCTCTACAGCCATTATCCCCATTTGGCAAACTAACATATATTATGTGTTCATTTGTCTCACCCAGCTGGCACGTAATCTCCCTGAGGGCAGTGAGCTTTGTAGGGCTGTATGGTTCATAGCTGAAGCCTGCAGCATTTACAGTAGCAGCTGGTGTGATGTAGGCACTCAATACATGTATTTGAAATGATAACAAATCAACACACATATCCCAAGTATCTGGTGTACGTAAGACCCTGTGTTATTGGTTACCACCTGATAACCTGAGTCTGCAAACCTCTTTCATTTCAGGCCCGTGGTGGTGTGGGAGCAGGTGTGCCCCAGGGCATGGACAGGAAGGTTGGAACCTGTGTCACAGAGCAGGAGCAGAGCAAGGTGCGTGCCTCCTTACCGCCTTGGTGCACTGGACGTCCTTCCCCAGCAGCCAGTTGAGCTCCAGGTTGCCCTCGCCCTGGTAGCAGGACTGCAGGCGCTCCTTGATCTGCAAGTTGATGGCCCGGATGGGGAAGGCACACAGGGCAGAGTCATCGGGCGGGTGGTGATACTGCTTCTGCCCTTTGGAGAAGATGGCGAAGAGTACATCGTCCTGGCTGGTGATATTGAAGGCCTGGGCCAGCGAGTCCCCAGGCTTGGCCAGGTAAGCAGCCTGCAGGAGGCGGTATTCCACCCCGGCCCGGGTGCAGCCGAAGGGCAGGGACACATATGAATGGAACTTGGGGTCATCCTTGCAGAGCCGCACGATGCGTGAGGTGTAGAAGAGGTCTCCAGCGGAGTTAATGGCCACACCCTCGGGGGTCTCGGGCTGGACAGTGAGAAAGTAGACAAAGCCCCCACTAGCAAAGCCATAGATGTAGAAGATGTCAAAGTGGGAGACCAGAGCCAGGGTGTCTGAAGGGATCTTGATGAGAGAGGAGACAAAATCGCTGTGTAGCTCATAGTCGAGCATGGCTGAGGACTCAGGGTCTCGGGGCAGCTTCCGGCTGGACAGGGTCGGGAAGTAATCCTGCTTCCCATCAACGGCCGTGCCGATGAAGAGCTTGCCGTCCTCACCCTCGGAGCGCACAATCACCCCATACATGGTGCCCGTCTTGTTGACGCTGGACAGGTAGTGCTCCTTCTTGTGGGACGGCTCCACCAGGATGAAGAGGTCATCCAGCCGCAGCAGCTTGCAGACCCCCTGGTAGAGGCTCCCACAGGCCAGCAGGCGGTTCTCAGAGTAGTCAATGATGAGCAGCTTGTTGACATTGTTGGTGAGGGTGAGCACTTCGCTGCAGGGCTGCACGATGAGGGGCGGGTAACAAGACTTGTTGTCCTCTTCTGGTCCTGTCTTATGAGCCACCTGGATGGTCAGGTTGCCCGTCAGCTTGTAGACCCGGTTGATGGCCCCCACATAGACGGCCCCCGTCCCTCGGTGGACAGTCAAGTGGTTGAAGGTCCAGTCACGATTCTCAGAGTGGAAGGTGCTGAACTGAGGCATGCCAGCTGCTGTGGGGGCCAGCAGCACCCAGACCACTGAGAGCAGGACCACAGAGCGGCTGTCCACCTCCGGGGCCCAGGACCAGGGCCGCCTCTGTTCCATGCTGAGAGGGACGGCGGTGAGGAGACGGCTCCTGTGTGTGCTCATCTGCTCCACCTTCCCTGGTTGGCCCTCACATGATTCTGCAAAACACAAGGCAGAGTGGTCAGACCAAAAATAAGTTCCAGGAGGAGCGAAGAGGCTGGCCTGACCCAGGGTCCCCATCCTGGTTTAGCTCTGTGAGTCTCTTTCTTCTGAATTTTGGTTTTTCTATTTTTAACATACTCTCTCCCTCTTAGGGACGTTCAGGGAATCCTGTTATCTATTTTGGTCCCTAGCCTTTACACTATAGAATACTTGCTTTTTAAAAAAATTTTATTTTACAAAGCATCTCTATTTCTGGCCTCTGAAGCCATCGTTTTCATCTCTCAGAGAGGTTAAAAGGCTGTTGAAGTTCACCCAGACAGTCAATCCGATGTCAAGACTAAAGCCAGTCTTCCCCACTCAACCGGCACGTCTTATCCCAGTCCAGTGGAAATCGCTCCTGTTTTTTGAAAGCTTGTTAGGCAGGCCCTCCCCCAGGCTCTCCAGGTCAACTGCTCCCAGAGTCTGATATTGCGCACAAAATTCCTTCCTATTTTAGACTTTCATCACCTCACTCCACTGCATCTCTTTACTTTCTCATGCTCTGTTGTCCACAGAGAGGCGAGGAGCTGGTCACCCTGAGTGAGAGTGCCCCTCTCTGACCTCAGCCCTTTCTTCTCTAGCAAGAAGAACCCGGATCACTAGCTGTTAGAACTTGTCAGGAAAGGGAAATATGTTGTAGCCAACAAGACTGGGATTCCCACATGTGCCATTCCGGAGCCTGAAAAGCCCTTGGGTGATAGGCAGATCTCCTGAGATCCCCCCATCCTTCTCAAGGTAGACACCCAGCTGCTGCCAGGCAGCCAGGTCCTCGGGAAATTGCTTCAACCTCTGCCTCTCTGCAGGCAGAGCACATGGGGAGCCAGGACACATAGAGAACCAGTCTCCTTGCTAGGGAGTACTGGCTAGCTGAGTTCAGCTTCAGTCACCTGGGACAGGGGTACCAGGTTTGGGAGAATGTGACGAGCAGCAAAGGGTGAAGTGAGGTTCAGTCTCATTTCAGGCACTGCTGGGGCCTCCTGACTGTTTCAGCATCCATGAAATCACCTGGGCCTCAGTGGGCCATGCTTAAAGCCCAGTCTCTAGCCTTGACTCCTTTACACTTCCCCCTGCCTCCTGACTCCTAGGCTTTAAGGCTCCTCCACTTCCAGAGCCTTGGTGCTTACTCTTCCCTGTTCCAAGGAAGCTGCCCAGAGAGGCAAGGTAGGGCTCCTGAGGACAGCGTGTAGCCAGGGGCAGGCTGGGCCAGGGGCAGGAAGTCAAAGAGGACAGCCTGGAGGTCAGTGAGCAGGACCTGGAGGTCAGAGAGCAGGGCCTGTTCCATCACTATCATGGTACTGTCCTGACTTATGGAGAGGGACAGTGGGAAGTGACTGTGGCACCAGGAGGAGAAGGCAGCAAGCTGTCACACAGAGAAAGCTTTTCTCATCTGGACAGATCATCCAGCAACCTTCTCAGGCAAGTCCAGACAGAACTCTGGGCACATAAGGAGGCAGGGATGGGAACACCCGAAGGATAGAGAATTTGCTCCAAGGCAGCTTAGGAGAGGCCTTTCTCCCTCAACTCCCCATTCTGGCTGGATGGGGTTATAATTAGAACAGGCACCACTTAGAGAATCCCCTAGAGTTTCTTTAGGAATGACCCTTACTCTTGTTCAGTTCTGCATCCTCGGCCTGGCAGCCACCATGGTGCCACAGTAGGTCCCACATGACTCCCTCCTCCAACCTGACTCCCCTGGAGTGTTCGGGGTGACTCATGAGGCCCTGGGCTTCCTTGGAAAGGGGAAAGCAACAGGAGCATGCGATTCAGGCTGACCTCAGTTACTCTGACACAGCCCTTCCGGCCCCAGGCGCACACCGGCAAAGCCTCCCAACAGACAGAGCTTTCAGTTTGGAAACCAGAGGTTATTTTTAGCTATGTCCTGAGGCCGGTAGCAGGACGTGAATTCCTGAAGAGGAGCTGTGGAAAGGAAATAACAGAATCCTTAAATTCTCCAGCTGGACGGTGAATTGCAAGAGGCCATTCTCTGCACACCCTTGTCTCTGGGAAGAAAAGCTCCTTGGGTTCCAGGTGGAGAGCGGTTCCTCCTCGAGGAGCCGCGAGGGAAGGAAGGGGGTCCTGGTAGCAGAGATAACATGGAAGGACATGATATACGGTTAAGATTAGCCACCTCACCTCCCTGCTTGGTACCCTCCCAAGACACAGTTTGAATAGTGAGTGGCTTATGTTGTTGTTAGACAGAAGTCGGCAACAAATTTGGGATTCGGGGCAAGTCAAGTCTCATGTCCCTTTCTGGTAGAATGGGAATAACTACAGTATGTACTTTTCAAGTTGTCATGACAGTAAATGAGACAATATAGAGACCAACCTCTTAGCATGGTTGCAGGCAGACAGTGAGCACTTAACTTGTGTTAGTTTTTGTTATTATTATTATTATTACTATTGAGACGGAGTCTTGCTCTATCGCCCAGGCTGGAGTGCAGTGGCGTGATCTTGGCTAATTGAGGCCTCCGCCTCCCTGATTCAAGAGATTCTCCTGCCTCAGCCTCCAGAGTAGATGGGACTACAGGCATGCGCTACCATGCCTGGCTAATTTTGTGTGTGTGTGTGTGTGTGTGTGTGTGTGTGTGTGTGTGTTTAGTAGAGACAGGGTTTCACCATGTTGGTCACACTGCTCTCAATCTCCTGACCTCGTGATCCACCCACCTCGGCCTCCCAAAGTGCTCAGATTACAGGTGTGAGCCCCTGCACCTGGCCTGTTATTATCTTTAAGACTCCACAGGAGATGGCACTTCAGAAATCCCGCCATAGCTCTTGACTTCTCTTTTTGCTTATATTCTTCCTGTCCCATTCACAATGAGATGAACATTGTGGGTGGGCCTTTGATCTCTAGGCCTCCCCGACCCAGTGACAGAGCTGGGAAGTCTGGAAGTATGTGGCAAGCGGAAAGAAATAGATCCAAGGTGATCTTCTCATCATACTACTGCACAAGTCCCAATGTAGCCTCTCTGCAGACTGCAGGAAGGCTGGTGGAAACACAGGATCCTGAGGGTTAGACTGAGAATGAAAAAACTTTCCTGATGTCTATAAGGCATGAGGTCACAGGGCAGGAAGAAAGGTGGGAGTCTCAGGAACCCTGGGTTCACATTCTGCCTGTGTGACTCATGAATTATAGTGTCACTCACTTTAGACCAGTCTCGCATTTCCATGAGCCTATTTTTTGATCTTAAAACAAAAGGTACTTGAATGAGTCAACCTATAAGATTTCTTTTTTCAGATAAAATGCTACCTTGAAGCTTGGTTCCTTCAGTTCCCAGAGTCTGTGATTCCAATAGCAACTGAGGTTTTTCACTCCAACCTGGAGATGTTGATTAGGCCAGGAGCTTTTTTAATTTTTAATTTTTTATTTTTCAGGCCAGGAGTTCTAAACAGACCGCTCCAGCTGGGCTATTTTCCTCTCACCCTCAATCAGCATCTGCTTCGGGATAAGCCGCTCCTGGTAACCAGTCAAGTGAATTCATCTCACAGGGCTCAGGGACCGCCCACCTGGGAACAGCTGTCATTGGACACTGGAGTCAAGAGGAGGCACAGTCTCCTGCAGTGAAAGGAGGTTTGCACCCCACCTTGGGAGTGTGGCCTTCATAAAGACAGCTGACTTCAAGGGCACGTTGAGAGCCTTCATCTTTCTATGCCAAATTGATGTGACTAAGTAGCTGTTCCAAGCAGAGCCCAGTGGGCAAAGATCAGGCTTCCTATCCACATTCTGAGTAAGGAGGGAGGGAGCCCACCTTTGTGCCTCTGGTGAGAGGCAGTGTGATATAATAGTTAAATGCATGAGCTCTGAACTTAGGTGCCTGGATACAAATGGAGCCTATAGCTGTGTATACTTGGTCAAGGTACTTAGCCATTCTATGATGTTATCTAACTATCCATATAAAATAGGGTTAGTACTAGTAGCTACCTCATAGTATTATTACAATGAAATCAGTTAATACATATCAAGCACTTAGAACAGTTCCTGGCCATCTTAAGTGTTCAAGATACATTAGCCTTTGTTATTAGCAATTTATTTGTCATTATTTCCAGCTCCTCACCTCCATCCATCCCATCTGTCTTAGAATGAATTTCCCATCCTCAGTTTGGTAGACACTGGTAAACAAACATGCCTATGACTTTGCATACCCAGTAGCACTTCCTCCTATCCCCAATTTTCTGCTAGTGTCAATCTCAGGAGTTTTCTCTTAATAATGATGCTTTCTTCTTTCTGTCACATCCCTCTCTGTCTAGTGCATGAAGTCACTTGTCACATGCATTCTCAAGAGCCAAAAGTTGCCTAGTCTCTGTTCTACCAGTTTCCCTCTCTCCTACTCCAAGTCTCAAGCCAGGGAATGCTGCTCTGGGACTCTTGCCCAAACAACAGAGTCTCCCAGGACATGTAACTCGGAGCGTTCCTGATGCCAAGGAGAGGCCATGCTTGCCTCTTTGGGAAGCAAGTGCCACTGAATATTTTATGTGGAGGGCCTGATGACACCATCTCCCCGATCAGGATTCAGGAGGCAGGTGTTAGTGACAGCTAGTGAAGGCATCTGATACCTTCCTGATCAGCTGCTGCAGGCGTCAGTGGCAAAGCAGGGAAGAAATGACAACCAGGCGTTTCCAGTTCAGCTCAGCGGAGGATTCTCTCCTCCCTGCTACCCTCTCCTGTTGCTCCTTTCAGGAGATCTGGGTGCACATGCCTCTATGTTTCCACTTGGCTTCCCCTTATAGCAAAAGGAGCTGGTGGAAAGAGAATTTAGATTCGAAATACGATTTTGCTAAATTGAGTCAAAGTTTATGTTAGTAGCTCTCATACCTGTGGGCCCATCTGTAGCTCCACCATTGCCACTAACTTCATTCCTAACAACCCTGTCATCAACATCATCATCACCTCCAGCACCATCCTGGAGCTGATAGTTTTCATAACAGTAACAGCAAAGGGTGCCTACTATTACTGCTGCACCTACTAGGGGGCTCACGCACCCTGAGGAGCCAGATGATGGTAGGGAAAAGATGAGCATGAAAATGAGGGCTGTGAATTCAGGGAAGTTAGCAGCTGTTCATGGAAGTCACTTAGCCTCCTTCCTTTCCCATGGTGGAGAGGAGTCCGTCTTCTCCTTCAGCTCTTCCTTCTAATGAGTAGTGCCTTTAAAGCAGGAACTTTGGATGAATGCTGAGGGAGATTATAAGATTATTCCAACCCACTAGTTTTTTAGTTTTTTTTTTTTTTTTTTTTTTAATATGAAAGACACCACAGCCCACAGAAAGGAAACAAATTGACCAGGGTGACTCAAAATGAGTCAGAAACAGGCTGCAGTCACAACCCAGACCTCGTGACAAAAAGACAGGCGCTTCCTCTGTTGCAGGTGGAAGGGTCCTGGGAGTCAGTTACATTTTGCCTTCAGGCTGTCCTGTTTTGGGGAAAGTAGATGCCTTTGATGGTAGCCCCATGATATGCACAAGTGAGTGTGGCATTGGGCCTGGACAACGAGGTGGTGCTCAGGGCAGATTCAAAGAGGGGCAGATGAAGGGGCAGAACGAATGAAAGACACATGACTGAATGGCTCCTTTCCCCCTTGGGGAGAATGATTGCTTCTGTCCTCCTCTAGGCCCAGGCAGGCCCAGGCAAATGTCACACTGAGGACCATCACCTATGCTGCAACTTGGGAGCTATGGTGTCCTGTGCCACAACCCCACGGACAGGTCAGATTTAGTCTATGCACAGAAAGCTCCTTCTTCCCAAAGAGTTAGAGCTACAGCAGAAGGGACTAAAGTTAGATATTAAGGGGGACATTCTGTTTAGAGAGGATCTCCAGAGCATCCTGCCAAGGAGATTGTGAAATTTTCTGATGTCGAACTTTCCTGGAAGCTGCCTAGGAATAAGTTTACCTAGAGGCAGGGAATTGGTCCCAATGGTCTCAGAAGGCTCCTTTTGGTTTAAGATTTCTATGAGAATAAAATTGTCTAAATGTGAGAGTCTGAGGCCCCATCTTGTCCCTGTGGGTGGAATGCTACTCAAGGACTTGTCTTCATATCCTTGTGCAGCTGTATGTGCAAGCATTCTGAGCGTCGCTCTGCCTAACACCGACCTTAGAGGTAGTCCAGGCACGTTGGGTAGCACAAGGTGAGCGAGAGGGCGAATGCGAAAGCCCCGGGTAATGCCGACGGCTGAAAGGCCTCAATTAGAGTGAAAGGAGTTATCTGGTATTTAAATAATTATTAGAGTGAAGGAATAATCATGGGTTTGAGCTGATTTTTTCCCCACTGTCACCCTGATGGCGTCTATAATATTATTATTCAAATGCCCATGATTCTCATTGAGAACCAAGAGAGGAGAGAGTGGGGGCGAGGGGATGGGGAACAGGGAGAGGGTGGGGAGAGAGACTCATTTAATCTCCATGTGACAGGGCTGCAGGAGGTACGATTAGTCTTTTTCTTATTTCAGCTGTCACTCATGCACAGACACTGAAGATTGTTATTAGCGTATTTTATGCACGCGATTTAAAGGGAAAAGGGGGAGGGGGGGGTGAGGAGAGAAAGAATTTCCTACGGAAAATAACGGGACCAAAGGAACAATTTAGATGTCACTTCTGTACCAGCTGCATTTGCTTCATTAATCGAATGTCATTTTTTCCCTAGACTCTGTGCGGTTATGTGAAGCGAAGTGGCTATACCTTGCCCCAGAGTGGAGAAGGAAGGTGAGAGGAGAGAGTGGAGGAAAACAGATCTCTGCCTGCATGCACCCTTGGCAGCCTTCTCCGAGAAGGTGACACAGAAGGCAGTATGGCCCCTCTAGGAGGTGTCAAGACAAATTTGGGTGACAATTTCTACCCAGTCACCCTCTCTTACTATAAGAAGGTGGATCTCCTGCTTGTCTTCATAGATGCGATTCCTTTCACAGGTGGGATAAACTACGTCCACACTCCAATAACCAAGGAGTAAGAGATGGAAATTTGGGCACGCTCTCACAGTCCCAATCAGTAAAGAGGAAAGAACCCATACTCGAGGCGGTGAAGCAGCAGGGACTGTGAGAAGGGAGCTGTGTGTGGCTCTCAGCTTTGGACAAGGCCCTTGGATCTTACATACGTGCGTGACAGTGAGGGACCATTCATCTCTGCAATGGGGCACAAAGGCAGGGTAACGAGGCACAAATGCAGGGACTGGGTATTAGCAAGAAAGCAGGGGATTGAGTTAAAGGCTGAATTGTGTCCCCTGAAAATTCCTGTGTTGAAGCCTAACCCTAAGTACCTCAAAATGTGTTCTTATTTGAGACAGCATCTTTTGTTACTATTGTTTTGGTTTGGGTTTTTTAGACGGGGTCTCTCTCTGTCTCCCAGGCTGGAGTGCAGTGGCACGATCTCAGCTCCCTGCAGCCTCCACCTCCCGGACTCAAACCATCCTCCCACATCAGCGTTAGGAACCACAGGGATCTGTGGGGCCACAGGCACATGGCTATGCCTGGTTAATTTTTAATTTTTTTTTTTTTTTGGGTAGAGATGAGGTTTCACCATGCTGGCCAGGCTGGTCTTGAACTCCTGGGCTCAAGCAATCCTCTAGCCTTGGCCTCTCAAAGTGCTGGGATTACAGGCGTGAGCCACAGCACCCGTCCCTGAGACAGGGTCTCTATAGAGGTAATCAGGTTAAGATGAGGTCACTAGGGTAGGTTCTAATTCAGTATGATCTGGTGTCCTTATAAAAAGGGGGAAATGTGGAGCCTGAGACAGACACCCACAGAGGCCAGCTGATGTAAAGAGACATCCACATCCTCATGTGACCATCTACAAGCTCAGAAGAGAGGGCTGGAACAGCTCCTTCCCTCACAGCCATCAGAAGGAATCAACTCTGCCGACATCCTCATATCCTCATCTCCGACTTCCCAGTTTCCGAACCTGGAGAAAATGAATTTCTGTTGCTTAAGCCACCTGGTCTGTGATACTTTGTTACAGCAACCCTGGCAAACTAATACAGCAGGGAGGAGAAAGGCAATCAAACTTCATGGTTCAGGAATTGTTCTTTTAAAGAAGAGGGGTGTGGGTGTGCATGCACATGCAGATTTGCAGAGATGGAGGGGTATCAACAGTCAGGAGTTGCTGACTCCTGCTGCCTTCACCCAGCCCAGAAAACAGTAGCCCAGAGAACTCACTTGCTCTGCCCCTGAGAGCTTGGGGATGAGAATTAGGATGTGCTGATTTCTGCTTTTCCTGCAGGGTGGACCCTACCCTTTTTTTTTTCTTTTTTCTTTTTGCTTTTCCTACCCAGAAGAGTGAATCTACCACTTACCAGACCCCAAGGAGAGATCTCCCCTTCTCCCACCCCGGCTCCTCCTCCAGGCACAGGCCCTGTCCTGGGACCACTGCTTTTAACGTCAGGGAGAGATTTCTGTTGTTTTATTTTTCCCCAGGTCTCCCAGTAGGCTCTGATCGAGCCCTGGAAACCACACCAGCTCTCCCAGGGCCTTAGCAAAACAGGCAGTGTTTGTCCTCTCCACTCACAGGCTATAAAAGTTTGGAGTTGTATCCCTGAATTATGAAGGGTTCCAAGATGTGCACTCATCTGAGGGGCTGGCGGGGGCTCTGTTTCTTTCTGGGACACTGGCTGAGCTGGCTTTGCAAAGTCAAAACAAGATTCATTACCCTGGGGCCGGGAGCAGGGAGATACACCGCCTGACCCTGCAGACCTGCCCCATATGTCATGGGCCTGTCAGAAATCTCCCAGAATTCCCTTTATTATCTAAAGGTCGCCACCCGGGCAGAGCTGAGAGAGCCGCATGGTATAAACTAAACTACAAGAGCAATCAATTTCAAGCAGCTGCCCTCCCTGCCACCCCATCCCCTGCTCCCCCTTCCTTAGGTTCTGCCCTCTTCAACCCCCTTTGGGGGAGGGTCAGGAAGGAGCCCTGCTTTGCCATGGCCACCTCCCCACTGGGTCAGAAAGAATTTCTCCAAATTAGCAGAGTTCTGATGCTATGAGAAGCAGGCCGTGGGAGCACTCCTGCCTTCTGTGCTAAGGGAGTCCAAGGAAGGTCATCCCACCTCTTCCCTGATTCTAACAGGACCCTATTTAAACCACCTTATCAGTTGAGTTGCTGTTCTGGTAGACGTTACGGGATTAAAGGACAGAAAAAGGTATTCTCAGGCTCCTTCCAAAGGCAGGAAAAGGAAATAAAAGTAGGCATATGGCTTTGCTAAGCCAAGTCAAGATTCACGTTAGGAGACCTCATACTCTAATGACCACAAGTAGCAAATTACTAGCAACTCTCATTTATTTTCTGGAAGAAAACAATGAAGAGTAGCTACTATTATTATCATTTATTAACCACCTGCTACATGGCACGCTATGCTACATGCCCTGTATATGCTATCCATAGTTGTGTGATTACCTTGCAAGATGGGCATGACTATCCCCATTTCACAGATGAAGAAATGGAATCTCAGGAAGCCTAACTTGACGAGTATCAGCTAGGAAGCCAAGATTGCTGAGGCCCATGCTTCCCCTACTACTCTACACTGCCTGGATTCTTAAGGCTTATTTTTCAGCCAAACCTTCTTATCACTGGTCTGGGAGAACTCACCAGAATGTTTAGTAAGATTTGGCAAGTACTTTATGTTAAAGGTCAAAACTTGAGGCTCTACAGTTCCATTTATGTCTACGCCGAGCTGATCCTTTATTTTGGTAACCAGGCAGTGCTGGGGTAGGGCACACAGGAGTCATGGTTATCAAGCACCAGGTGGAATCCAGGGGTAGCAAGAGGCTTGCTAGCTTGGCAGCCACCTTTCAGAGCAATTCCAAATGATATTTTCCAACAGCCTGGAAATGTCTCTCATGTAATCTTCACCGTACAAGGGAGAGCCAGGGACTCTTTGAGGTTGAGATGGGGCAGGAGAGCAAGTTTAAAAAGTACTCAACTAAAACACTAAATAAATTACAGTTACTCCATATAATGGCATATTACGCTGCCATTAAACATAACGTTTTCAAAAATAATGACACTGCTCTAATTTACACTACTGGGAGGGAAAAGGAGGAACAATGATGGAGTAAGAAAAAACCAGAACAAAGCACTAGGCATTCATCTCAACTGACCCTAAAATCCCACATACTCTCCTTTGAAGCTGTCCACATCTTTTTCTTCTTGAAGAAAAATGTTAATGGCTCCCAGGAGACCCAGGTGAGAGAACTTCCTGCTTTCTTTTGCAGCCTTTCCTTTCTACTTCCAGTGGCCTCACATGGCTGGCCACTGAAGCTCTCTAGGGACAAGGATGACTCCCAATCCGTGATGCTTCATCTCTATCTCAGGGACAGTGACCATTAGTGCCAGATGATGTGCACTTTTTAGCACTGCTCATTTCCAGAAGCTAGGGTTCCCAAAAGTTCAAAAGGCAGGGCTCTTCACCAGGAATCCCCATGCTGCCTCCCTGAAAATAATGCTTCTAAGACAGTCACATTGTCACCATCCAGGCCTTCCTCTGAGATGGACCCTAGTGAAGCCCATTGGCAGCCAAGATCCAGCCACATATCTGCAATTTGTGCCTTGTGCTGCCTCATTTCTTGCGTCTCAGACCCACTATCTAACTTTGCCACGCACATGGCCAAAGTGTGAAATTCACCTATGGAAACACCTTCTATGGCTCCTTGCTGTTGCCCAGATAGACTCAGCACTGCTAAGCACCCAAGTTCAATTCCTTCCCCAGCTGGCTCTTCTTTCTCGAACCTCACTGCCCACCTCTCCCAGAGTGACTCCTCTCCCAACAAACTGGTTCGTCTGTTGAGTCCCCAAAACAACCTGCCCTGGAATGCTTGTTTCCACTCCCTTCTTTGCCTATCCATACCCAGCCCATCCTTCAAAGCCTCATAAACCCTCTAGGGCCTCTCCACCTCCAATCTCTTTTCTCTCCTCCAAACTCGATTAAAAACTGCTGGTTTGGGCACACACTGATTGTAGCACACACTACATTGCAGCATTGGCTGTCTTTTTTATGTGACTATTTCCTATCTCCCCATTGAATTAGAAGTCCTTTGAAGGCAAGAACAGTATCTCATGCTTCTTGGTATCCGTGCAGGGCTAGCATGATAACTTTCACTCCATATTGTGCTCAGCCTGAATTGTCGAGAGCAGCGAGAGGCGGGACCCAGGTGCTCATTTGCTTTCTCTCAATGGACACTGTCCCTGCTAGTTGGCCTCAAGAAATGATTTGAACTAATACACTTGGCTCAGGGATCTGTCATGACTGATCTTCAGGAAGTAGTGAAGAAGGAGGTGAATGATTTAGGAAGGATCCTGGCTATTATTTGTCTTGAACCCACTGGGTGAGGCTAGATGGGTGAGGTGGGAAGAAAGATGGAGAAGAATGGGAAAATACCAGCTCTGTCTTTGAAGAATGTATAATCCAGACCTGTGCAGGAAAAGTCTTTGCAAGAGCGCTCCAGAGTCGCTAACCATATAATATCATGGATCACATAAGAAGCATAAAATAGGCCGGGCGCGGTGGCTCAAGCCTGTAATCCCAGCACTTTGGGAGGCCGAGGCGGGTGGATCACGAGGTCAGGAGATCGAGACCATCCTGGCTAACATGGTGAAACCCCGTCTCTACTAAAAATACAAAAAACTAGCCGGGCGTGGTGGCGGGCGCCTGTAGTCCCAGCTACTCGGAGGCTGAGGCGGGAGAATGGCGTGAACCCGGGAGGTGGAGCTTGCAGTGAGCCGAGATCGCGCCACTGCACTCCAGCCTGGGCGACAGAGCGAGACTCCGTCTCAAAAAAAAAAAAAAAAAAAAAAAAAAAAAGAAGCATAAAATAATAAAAAATGAAAAATTCACAATATAAAGTGATCAACAGAGTGGGGTGGGGGAAGTCCCTTTGGAAGGTTCCAGAACAGGGTCTTCAACAAGGAGGTCAAGCTCACAGTGCTGGATGGTGCAAAGAAAAGACCTTGGCCTTTGGAGAGGGACCTGGGCTCGAGTCTCATTCCATCACTTCCGAATTCGGTGACCTTGAACATGTTATTTAACCTTTTGGAGCCTCACTTTCCTCAGCTGTAAAATGACACCTCACAGGGCTGTGGTGAGAATCAACGAGATAATGGATGTGAAATTGTTTTGTAAACTCTAGAGCTTTAAGTAAACACCAGTTACTCTTGTTTCTGTTTTTGGAGAAACACTGTACAAGGACATCATCTCCTGGGCTGCCTTGTATGATGGTGACAAACTCTGAGGGCTCTGTTTTAGCTCAAGAGAGCGGTGATCATTGTGCAGTAGAACGTGGTGATCCAGCACCTGCCTGCCGAGACCCAGTCCTCTCGGAAGAAACAAACAGGGTGCTGCTAGTCCCACCTTCTTCCCATGCTGACCTGAGGTCTTGAGTAGCCATTCCCACCAGTCCTATCAGTGGTCCCATGACTTCCAGGCCACCTCTCCTCTCATGGCCCTCAGCTGATTTAGGACCACTTGTATTGCTCTTGCTGGTTTGTCCAGGCAACTGTGGCAGCACAGAAGGGCGTAGAGGAGGAAAGAGGAAAACCGGTCCTGAGGAGGAGGAGAAGATGCTGAGATACCAGCTCCTTAGGCTGGGGCCCCGCATTCTCTGGGCCCTTCCCATATAGGTCCACCTTGGTACACAGGCTGAAGTTCCTCTTCCTTCCTTGTCTTTCCCTGCCTCTCTTTCTCTCTAGTGCTTTTCTGAACCAACAGCCAGTCTTCCAATAAAAAAGCTCTAACTCCTTTTCAGGAGGAAGCTTCTTAAGCAGGCTATGTCCCCACCCTGTATCTTCCCACCTGCAGTTTCTATTATTTTTCTCTCTTTGTCTGAGACTACCAGCTCTTGCAGTAGAGATCCTTAGCTGTCAGACAGCCTTTCCTAAATAACAGGCATTCTCACACTCATATACACTAAGCAAGGGGAGTGCCATGGAGCTGGATTAAAGGGGCATGCGGAAACTGAGGGGTGACTGGAACTCTGGGAAGAGGTCTGACCACTTAAAGGTCTTTTCTGTGCCAAGAGGTACAGACACTTGGCCTGAAGGACACTTAAGCACCTTGAGTGGCATCAGCCCCTTGGTGAAGGAGCACAGGAAGTAGACATTTGAGACCCTCGAGGCACTATCAGCCCGGCCCCGGACCCCTCTCGGATCCCTCAGCCCGCTGTGAAGGAGAGCGAAGGGTGCAGTTTTCAGAGAGGCTGAGACAGGGAGAGGAATGTGCTGACGGGGAGCAGGGTGGGAATGGCAGGCTGGGGAGGGAGGACCTAGGGCAGGAGATGAAAAGAGCTCCCTGAGTGAGAATCTGGCCCTGGATGATGAATGGGGTGTGAGAGAGAAGCCGGGAAAAGGGTAAACAGCCAGGAGGGACCCAGGAGGGAAGCGGGAGGGAGGGGTGAGGAGAAAGAATGTGGAGGTCAAGGAGCAAAGAAAATGCTCCTGGAGTGATTGACTCAAGATCCAACATGTTCCACACTGGATGAAGGCACATGTGCACGCAGATGTGCCTGGTCACCCGCCCTCCCCTCCACACCCCTGCGAAGGTGTGAGCACGTCTGTCTGCTCTCCTCCCAGATGCATTCCATGCCCTCTGGAAAACCTTTCTTCTGATGTTTGGTTCTGAGTCTGCAAGGGACCCCACTGTAATATGAACATGTATTTGTGCAGTGATTTTACAATTTCCTAAAAATTTCACATGCATCATCCCACTAATCTACCCCTTACTCAAGCCGGTGAGGTTGAGAGCAGCATCCGCATCACCAGTTTACAGGTGAGAGGACTTAGGTGTATTTGAGGTTGAATATTTTGGCAAAGGCACCAGATGTGAAAAATGGGACTTGGACTTGGGGGGTCTTGGAGTTAAACATGTCACTTGGCTTCTCTGCTGCCTGGCATTGCAGATGTCACCAACTGATATATCTTGGAAGAGATCACTTACTCAAGAGGACACTCTCTGCCTGCACATAAGCAATACTCTGCCCATAGTTGAGGATATCCTGTTACTACTCTTTGCGAATGGAGGTGGGGTCTAAGGAGCTGTGACTCAGAGTTGAATTCTTGGGGACCCCCTGTGAATGATTAGAGGAAAAGGTCGGGCTGGGAGCTGCTGGCCATCCACTGAATGCCATTTGGCTCTTGCCCAGTTCTGGCGGGAGGGAAGGAAGGCTGGGGAGGGGCTGAGGCCTGGACATGGCCAGGGGCTTGCACAGGTGGTGGCAGATGGAAAGGATCCAAAAGCACAAATCTGTAAGGAGAGACCACTGTGCCAGTCTCCCTCTCCCCAGCCGGCCCTTTATTGTGGGAAAGAATGCTAACTGCCAGCAACCCCTCTGAAGACCAACCACCTCTACAGTCCCTACAGCCAGCCCAAGAAAGCAGGAGCCTCTTATCTGCCTTAGACTCCTCTCCTTACCCATCTCCTCCCAGCTCTCAGCCCTGGCCTTGCTGCTCTTCAATTCCCGACAGTGGCAGATCACTGATTAATTCAGGGCTGTTTAATAACCCTTCTATTTCGATGAAACAAGCTGTCTTGTTTTCTTTATTTTTAACACTGACTTTCGTTTCTTTGCTAAGCATCTTACTGTCATTTAAATTTCTCTGTCTCCAACCAAGCTGATAATAGACTGGAGTGAGCAGCTGCTTCCATCCTGTTTATGACAATGATTAGAAGTTAGAGCTGTGCAAGCAGAGAATTGACCAAATCTCGGTTCAGAGGGGTCTGCTCCTGCTTGTAGAGGGAGTGTTAATTTTAACACGATTAGGAGAATTCTGGCTCCAGAGGAGACCAGGGCTAATCCCAACCTAGCCTTCCTGGCACCCTGCTCAGAGGAGACTGCCATAGTCCTGAAGGTGTGAGAACCAACTTTACTTACTTTGTAATTCGACTGTATGGACCTGACACTCCACTTCATAACAGAGCCTTTTCCTCCACCGAATTTGGATTTACTGAGCAGCAAACAGGGAAACTCAAGCTTAGACAATTTAGGATGGGTGGGGCCCTCAGCTATCAGCTATGATATCTCTGCTCTATGCAGGAATCTCTTCTTGAGACCTGGCCATCTTCTAGCTTCTGCTTGAATTCCCTAAATGTTGTAAAGCCCATTCCCTCCCTAGATAGTCTTTTCCAGGCTGGGATAGCTCTGACTAATCTTGCTCTTTCTGTCTTTTTGCAATACTTATTTGTGACTTGTAGGACAATGATTTGAGTGCATATCCTCTCTTCCAGGTTGAAACCTCCTCAAGAACCTGGACAGTGACTTATCTCCCTGCTACCATACTTAGTATATGGATATTCTATAAACACTTGTTCAGTCAAATGAAATTATGCTGCACCAACTTTAAAATTTCTTGCAAGGAATGTACCTTTCTTCTCCCAGGTGAAGCTTCCTGTTTTTCTCTATGCAGACAAATGTTGCCTCTTCCCATCCCCAGGCCAGACATGGCTGCTTCCCCAGGGCCCTGCTTTTTCTTCCAGGCCCCCAGGGACTGCACAGTTGGTGGAAAACTTGGCCAAGGAAGCTGGGGGCATGCAGTGGACGTCAACTGGGTGGCCTAGACAAGGTTCTCTGGATCCCAGCACCCCTCATTCCCTTCAGGTCAGCCACAGCTGCCCGAGAATGCTCCCAGGTGCATGATGTGCAAATCCAGTCTGGGCCGACCCTCCCTGCTTCTCATTCCCTCACAGTCTTGTGAGACTGGAGCTCTCTGCGCCTCCCAGCCAGCACAGTCTGCAGGCAGCTGCTTGGGTCATTGTCTCAGCCTCTTCAAGTTGTGAATGCTGCATCTATAGAGACTGAAACACAAACAGTGCCCACAGTGCCTCTCGGGGAGGGAGGGGCAGCTTGGCCTTGCCAGAGCCATTGACTGTGCAAATATCAAGGCTTACTGTGGATGGAGGAAAGCTGGTTGGAGCTATTCAAAAGGGAGAGTTTTTTGACACCACACTGCCCAGCACCATGGAAGGGCTGTGGTGTGTGCTGAGGGCCGGCAGATGGGTAGAGAAGAGGAGACGTCAGTTCTCACAGGGAATACTGCGTCATCGTGAGATGCCTGTCTGCTCAAAACCAAGGAAGAGAGAGATGGGGGAGGTCACTGGGCACAGTGCAGGGACAAGAGACTGGAGAGAAAAGGTAGCTAAGTGGGCAGATCAAGAGAGTGTGGTGGGTGAGGCTGGGGCAAACAAACCTCCTAGCAATTGGAGGGCAGTGAATGGCAGCTTGCTGTGTGACTCAGGGCAATGCACTTACCCAGTTTGGACTTGGGTTTCACATCCACTATGAGGGCCTGGGTAAAAGCTACTATTAAACGCTCAAAAACATTTCCCAAGTATTCTACACCAAACACCTATTTATTCTGCAATTCAAACTCTTTCTTAAAAAACAATATTTAGAAAGGAAATCAAGGCATCTTGCTGCCCCCATTTTCTGCAGCAGGCTCTTGGACAGTGCTGTGGGATGTTTAGGACTCTCCTCTCACAGGCCCCATCCCGCACTCTGCACTTCCAACAGGGACAAGTCTCCTTGTGGTGCTTGGGGAGCTTCTTGGCCTACTAGAAGACAGCTGATGCTTCTCCCCAGACATCCTGCTATGTTTTGACCGATGATCAGTACTACCAAGGACATGATCCTTGAGCCCCAGGGTCCAGTTTGGGCTCCTGGACTCCACTCCTGCTAACGCTCTTTGTGATGTGTCTGCTCCATCCACGTCCCTGCCCCTAGGAGCTCTCTCTGCAGGAGAGATACAAGCCCTGTTGCAGCCAAGCAGCCAGACGCCCATGAGCTCTGCCTTTCCTTCTTCCATGAAGGGTTGACTCCCATAGCAATGCCAACCTACCAATCCTATGACAGTGTCATTCGTGTCCACTCTTAGAGCTCTGAAGGCACTAAAAATCCAAGGGCGGCACAGTCAGAATTCAAATTCCAATCCCACTGGCTAAGCGTTGACCACAAGCCCTGAATGTAGTCTCCTTGCAGGGCCACCGTTGACTTTCTTCTCTATTTCCCATCTCCACCAAGTAGTCAGCCCTTTATACTTTAGCATACAGATTTTCTTTAAATGAAATCTTATTTTTCTCAGAAAATTCCAAACAAACTTGGAGAGAGAGAGGGGGAAAATAACCCTAGTTTTGCTTTTTATACCTGTTCCAAAATTTAGAATAATTTTCCCTGTTTCCAGCACTTGTCATTTTTCCAACTTACCTAACACCCTCTTCCTGGGCCTGACTCCAGAAACAAAGACAAGTGAGGGTGCTTGAGTATTCACTCCATTATACAGCCAGAGAAACCAAGGTGCTGGGTAAGGGGCAGGAGCCAATTCTGCTAGAGTGTAACTAACCTCTTATCTCCTTCCTGGGACCAGGGAACAAATGGAGGGTAAGCACTGGTCAACAGGTGAGAAATCTTTAGGAAGCGGGAAGGGCTACAAGTGTGAAGGCAGGCACTTAGTTCCTGTTTGACTCTCTGACACCGGGCTCTTCCTGACCATCTGCTCTCAACCATCTCAGTGGGGCCTAAACCTCCTGCAGGAGGGCGCTGGGAGTGGCTTCCAGCTCCCCATGCAGTTCAGATCTTCCTCTCTAAGTCTGTGGGCCAAGAAAGCTGAAGAACTTGACCCCCTGGGGGGTCACTCCGAGTGGGGTGGTAGACTCGAATTTTGTTCATTTACAGATAAACCTCAGGGGGTGGGGTGTTTGTCTTACAGAAAATGTGGTAGCCTGGGTTTTAATCTCACAGAGAGTGGTGGGACTTGTTAGAAAGTTTCAGGCAGCGGGAGTGAGGGTGGGGCGTCGGTGTTGTCAGGGCACTGTGCAATCCCCAGCCGGCCCTGCTCCTGGAAAACACCACTGCCCAAAAACACGGAGCAGAGACCTGGAACGAGAGCTTTGCTGACTCACGCGGGGCCTCCTGTCTGTGGACAGGGAAGGAGCCTAGGTCTTCCTGTCCGGCTTGGGCTGGGCTCCCGCTAAGAACCCCATTCTCAGTGAAATTCAAAAAATTGGCTCTTCTCCTTCAGGTATTTTTCTTCCTCAGGAGAAAAAAATGGGAAACCGGGGGAGCAGTCAGGGGAGGTGGGAGGTCAGAGGCCAACGTAATATTTACCCAGCCCGGCTGAGGCCTTTCGCTTTTATGAAGCAGGAAACCACTTCAAAGCGGCAACATCCCCTCTCGCCACTTCTGTCTGCCTGCTGGTCCTCCTGCCTCTACACCGCAAGGCAGGGCTTTTCTACTCACCCTTTCCTCTGCTCCTGAACCTTCCACCCTCTCTCCCTTAAAGGGTGGAGCACGCTGCCTGGCCGGCCACTCCCTCTAATCCCTGCTCAAAGGTAAAAAGACCTGTCCATAGTCACAGAGCAATCACAATCCATAGGCTCCCCTGACATTTCGAGCTGTCCCTGGCGTGCTCTTGTTCACTTACTGAGTTTTCTACCACTCAGAGGCACTGGGGTTACAACTCCTCATCCAAAGCCCCATTCCACCACCAGAGCAGAAGCGGAAACGACGGCTAGGAAAGGTTCTAGAGACTGGGATCTAGTGGTTCTTTACATTGTGGAGGGGGCAAGAACTCCTTCTCTTCAGAAATACAAAACAACATGTACCCACATCATTCTTGAAGATATAGAATCTCCAAGGTTTCACAGGCCTCTTGAAGCCTAAGTATGGCCCTAGCTCTGCACTTCCCAGTGCAGGGGTCTGTTCCCTGACAGCATCACTGATGTGGCTCCCCCAGCCTCAGACAAGGTGCAGGGAGAACATGACCTTCCTTTATAGGATTAGAGACTATCTTTGAGTTGAAATCTTCGTCCTTCTAACCTTTCTCCATTAGTATCCCTCTGCCCTCTTTGTGGACAGAAAGCTTAAAAGAGAATGGCTACCTTCTCTTTGAGTTGAAATCTTCATCCTTCTAACCTTTCTCCATTAGTATCCCTCTACCCTCTTAATGGACAGAAAGCTTAAAAGAGAATGGCTCTTTCTCCAGATAGCAAGCACATGGCAGAGGCAGCCCAAGGAGTGGACAGACTCCCCTGCCCAGCCAGGGTGTAGGGATAAAATCCAAATCTTCCCTCTCAGGTCCTTCCATTTAATAACTTCATTCAGATAAGAGTAGGTGCATAATAGCAGGATTCTGGACACTTAAATGTGAATGTGGATGAGTAATATTATTTCCTGAGGCACCACACTGGCCTCTACATGCCAGCTCCAGAAGTACCAGAAAGGGATGCAATTTGCATAGAATACAACATGAAAACCCTTGGGAGTGTGCACCCTGGAGTCCTTGCTCTAGGATGTTGACTAATAGAAAACAACTCCAACGCTGTCCATTTAAAATCCTCAGAGAAGAATGAGGGAAAAATCGGGTAAGTAGGGGTAGCTGTGAGAGGCTGGAGCCCGCAAGGGCATTAAATAGTCATCATTCTTCACAGGAAACTGTGACGTTCTCCAGCACCTCTGAGTCTCTCCTGGAAATCTTCATCTCCCATGACTTAAAGCAAAGGCTTTGAGGAGCTCTCTGCTTTCACTTCCTCTGACCCCCTAGTACACATTGTTAATGCCATTCTGCCTTTTACTACAGGTATTTGGGGGTACTTGGCTTATGCAATTTCTTCCTTCACTCCCTGAATGTACTGTACATGCCCTGAAGGTAGGATCTATTACTTTTTCATCCTTGTATTAGGAGGGAGGTACCACATTCTTGGCACCACAGAGATGATGGATCCCTATTTATTTAAACTTAAATGAATTCCAATTCCCGCTTTCAGTGTCATCCTACTTGGTTTAGTACAAAGGGCAAGAATCTCTCCTTCTTCTCTCCCTCTATACTGCAGTTGAGAGGGAGGCTGTTTAGATAGAACAAGAGAAAGCCTGGGAGAACAACTCCTCCAAGAGGGCTGGGAGGGCCTAGGGTTCCTCTGTCAGAAGCTTCTGTCTTCTCAAAGCCTCGGAGAGAATGTGTGTGTGTTGGGAGGCACGGAGGAGACAGGCTCATTCACCAGCTCTTCACTCAGAGCCCTGGGATCCCTCCTCCTCTTCCCTCTGAAAGACAACTTGAACTTTCCAAGGGCAACTCCACTGCCTTTTATCTCTCACTCTCAGAGTAATTTTAGCCAAAGAAAAGCAGAATTAAACTTTCATAACACGATACATTTATCTTGTGTTTCTTCTTTCTTTTCTCTATCCTCCCTTCCCCCTGCCCTGACCTCCAGGTACATCTGAGCTAAAGCAAACCAAGATGAACTATCAGGGGATGCCATCAGATCGGAAGAGACGCTGCTAAGCTCTGGCCTCCTGCCCATCCCAAAACTTCAATATTTTTCCATGCCCCTTTTAGGCAGTTATTATCTCCTTAGATGAGAAAAGCCTCTGGACTCCACTCTCTCTCAATATTGTCCTCTGCTGAAATGAAAGGGGGAATTCTAATTCAGAGAAAGACTCCCACAGAGAATATGAAGAAAAAGATTAAATCAGTGATACAACGTTGACATGCATTCAGTTCCTGAAAGGTCTTTAAAAAAAAAAGTCTCAGGAGCAGTTTTGCTACCACCTGAGAGTCTCAAAAATCTGCATTTAGGGAGTTGAGAGATGGGAAGGCATGTAAAGGCCCTTCGGGGATGGGCCAGAAACTTCTGTTGCTGATAAGAACTGGCAAGGGCCTTTTGGCGGGCCAGCCAGCAGATTGGACTGCCTATTAAGTTGAGAATGCACTCCCTCCCTGCCACCCACCCCTAGACGTGACCTGTTGGGGCAGGCCTCTCCGGAGCTGCTCACAACCCATGCACCCCTGCTTAATGCTGCAGGCGCCTTCTCGTCCTCTGCAAACAGACAGAGGCCCAAAGGTCTCACTGGCAATAGGACCCTACCAGTTGTGGTCTCTGGGAAGTGACAGCTGGAAGTTTCGAATATATCTCATCTATTAATAATTTTTTTCTTCTAAAAAAAAACCACACACACACACACACACAAAAGCCACTGTTTTGGGCCAAGCCTGGCTTTCAAGAGTCCCCTCTAGTGGAGATAACCTGCTACTTCGGCTTCCCAGTTCAGCCAGGAGCCTCCCTGGCCCGGGAAGATTCAGAAAACCCCCTTCTGCCTGCAAGGCTCTCTTTCCCACTTTCTCTTTATGTTCGCTCTGAGCTCTGTCTGCCCCCATTCACACTGTCAGTCTCTCTGTCTTTATCTTCCCTTGCTGTCTCCCTCCCTCTCTCCATTTATCTGCGCCTGTGCCCATATCTTGACTTCTGTCTTTCCACATGTGCCTTTGCTCCTGTATCTTGATCTACATCTTCCATCCACCTGCTGGTTTCCTCTGACGTTCAGGATTCCAGGTCTGACTCGCTAGGAATGCCTTGAGAAGGACTTGGACCACATGGACTCACCTCAAAGGGCCAAAACAGCCATCCACAAGCCAGATCCACAGTGAGAAGCTTTAGGAAAATCCTAGTGGTTATAGAGCTGTCTATAACCTGAGCTCAGAGCTCCTGCTCCAAATCCTGTGTGAAGCCAGTCGCTCCCTTCAATAGCTTCTCCCCACCTCCCTGCCTGCTTCCCAGTCTCTTATACACACCCTGCCCTGCAAACAACTGGCAATGCCTGGGTAAAAGGACAACTGGCAGTGGGTAGGAAGAGTATGCTAGGGCAGGGGAAGAAGGTGAGGAAGAGGTGAGTAGGGGTCAGAGGCTGAGCCTGGGGCTGTGGCAGGACAGTGGAGACAGAGCGAATGTTAAGCTGGGGTGAGGAGGGGGGAGATGGGGGAACACCTGCTGGTCCTCTGAGTTTCCCAGAGATATTCTTTCACCCAAGAGGGAGACAGAACTGGGGCAGGGAAGGCGGTTAATGGTTAACCAACTGTAGGAGCAGAGAACTTTTGCACTGCTCAGGCCTCAGCCATTTCTTTCAGCTCTGCACCCTTCCTTCCTCATCTCCCCTTACACTCTTACCCAGCAGGGACCCTGCCCCCCAACAAAGAACTTTCTCGCCTCTATTTCTGCCCTCCAATTCCAGATGGAGCAGTGTGGAGCTAGATAAAGAGGTTCCATATGCCCAAATGCTAGGGAATGAGGCCCAGGAGAGCCTGAGGGCTAAGCCCAGGAGGACGGGGGTATGCTCTTCTTACCAGCCATCCCTCCCTCGCGCCTTGGGACCAGCTGTTTGACCCTGGGAAGAACTGCCTTTCTCTCTGTCTCCACAGGGCTCACCTTTAGAAATGACCAAAAAAGAAGTGGATGCACACCCACCCCTCATTTACTCTAATCAGGCATGAAATCTTTGTAACGAAGTGAAAAAACTGTTAAGGGAACCGGTTCCATTCATCATTGTTTGAACTGAACATATGTGAAGGGTAGAAATAGAATATTCACATATAATGAATTGATAACAGACTGCCCCTGGGTGGGGCGGTGGTGACTGGGGCTGAAGGGGGAATGCACATGAGCTGTAAAACTCCCAGCACCTCAAAGCCTGTTTCTACCAGTTTCCCTATGGACAGTCCTGAATTATTTCTAGTTAACAGACTGTAACACAATGCTGCAGTCTCTTTATGATCAGAATGGGGGTGGGGGGTGGGGGACTGGCTAGGCGCTCCTTGCCTCTCCATTTGCCATGATGGACAGAAGTATATTGTGCCTCAGTTCGTGTGTGTGGAGACAGCTGTGTGGCAATGCAGGGAGACAGCTGGTGGTGGTGGGGAGGTGCTGTTGGAGACAGGAATTGCCTCCCCCACACCAAACCCTATATCTTAGGGAGGCAATCATAGAAGATAAGGTAGGATAGAAACTATTAAACCCCCAAACAGTGACAACTCCAGCACCATAAATATTTCATAGCACCTAAAGTGGTGAGTTTAGGCTGCTGTCAGCTGCTGCCTTGTATATTTAACCATGTCACTGGTTTCGCCTCCTGCTCCTGTGTTTTCTTATAGCCTGCCCATGAAATAAAGATTAGCTGAGTAATCAGAAGTATTTGTAAATAGGAAACAGGTAGCTGTTCTTTGAGTGCTTTCTTTTTAACCTCATTTTAAGTGCAGACTTCAGTAAAACAGATGGTGAATGAACTTTTACATTCACCGCATCTGCAGCTTTTGATGGTCAAGAGAGTTGCAGGGTAAATGCTCCCCTGGTGCTCTGAAGACAGGGGTAGGTATTCAGACCAGCTCTGAAAGGGGGGCCACCAACCTTGTAATGGCATGGTTTTGGGTGATGGACGTAAGACACTGCCATACTCTTCATTTAGACTTGGGCTGAAAAGCTAGCCAGCCCCCCGTCCTGCTCCAGGCTTCGAGGGACCCCTGTCCTTATGCCCTGTGAAAAAGAAGGACCAGCTGGGATTTCCTTGGCAGACTCATGGTCCCTGGGTAGAGGAGATCTCCTGGTACTTTACCACTGCTGCTCTTCAGCATCTTCCCTGCACATCGCTCCAAATGTCATTTCCATTTAACTGCTTTGCAAGCCAATTTGCCCCCATCCTAATGCAATTTGCTGAGGACAGTGAGGGAGCAGAGAGGGCAGTCTGCATTGCCCTCCCTTTATCAGCGGGTCCCTGAAGAGGTTCAGCTGCAGAGTGGAGGGAAATAACTCCTTTGGGTAATGCTGGGTGGTGGCAGCAGGGGCAAGTTCCGGGATGAGGAGGGGTTGGTGGTGATGCCGGATGGAAGAAGGGGAATGAAAAACAACCTCGCTAGGGTATTTTCACAGATTCCACTCTTGTTTCCTTGGTTCCCTACCCTTTCTCCTCACTGCCCCTTCCGCCCCCAGGACACCACTGAGGAGAGATCCCAGGTAATTAGTTCAAATGGTTCTCTGTGAAGAGAGAGGGAAGTTAATGAATTCTTCTCTTTTCTTGCCTGGAGGTCAGAGGGGAGAGGGCTGCAAGAAACTCTGGGAGCTTTCTGGGGTCATTGCATAAAAGTTGTGCATTTCAGTTAGGAATAGCTGAATTCCTCCAGCCAAGGTTATCTCTTCCTGGGGCTCTGTCACTCAGTAGAAGGCCCCAGAATCCAAAGTCAACCCAGAGGGAACAGTGAGGTTTCAATGTCTAGGAAAGAAGCCCAGCAAAGGAGGGAGACTGCTATTGTGTGGGGAGAGGGGAGAGCTAAACCTGACTCGTGCTCTCAAAGTGTCCAGCCCAGGCCAGCCAAAATATTCATCTTGGCCTGCTGCTCATAAGCCTTGTCCACTGGGCACGTGAATGGAAGGAAATGAATGTGACCCCAAATTTCTGTGGGTTCCTCCAAGCCAATGGGCCCCCAAGTGACTGCCTCAAGCTGTGATTGGCAGTCCCAATCCCCTCAAACTGATCCTGCCTTCATGTCCCTTGCGCACCTTCTATGATGTGCCACTGTCACTCTAACATCTTAGATTCCTACAGGAATCCTGTTCATATTTCCATTGCCCACCCCCTGGGGCTCTCATTTCTAGACCCTTGCTGACCTAGAACCTCAAATCTCTTATCCAACTTCCTCTCCCCCATTATTTCTATCCCTCCTGAGCAGAGCTGAGTTTGAGTAGGTAGGTCCCACTAGGGCAAGGGTCATTCCAAACAGGTGGACACTTTTTCGGGGACCTAGAATGGTAGTTTCTGGTGACTCTCTGGGCATCTAGACCATGATTGGTATTATAGAGACTACCTGTGGGATGGATAAAAAGGGCTAGAATTTTCCAGGATCCCTACCTAACTTGTGGGGTGGGGCAAGAAAGAGCACATGGAAGGAAATATTCTCAAATGGTTCATAAGGAGCCTCTGGGACCCTAAGCAAACTCCCATTTCAACCCCCAGCACTCGCGTGGTCCTCAAACTATGGAGCTGGACCCCTGCTGGGCGATACACCGCAAAGGGAGTCCCGGGAGATGAAACACTCAGACCCATTCAGTGCCTGGGAATCTCTCCCTGAGCCTTATGGAACCCGCGCAAATGATGTTTTCCCCTTCCCCTGATCTCCAGTCCCGGATCTGAAGGGACAGCCGGCGGCCACCAGGGACTCTGGCACTGGAGTGAACGCCCCCAAATCGATCGCTGGCCACTGTGGCTTTGGGTTGTCTCGCTGGTGCCACCGAGGCCCTCTTTGGGCTCCAGCTCTCAGGACAGCCTTGCCGCCCCGAGCTCCCCAAAGCCGCAGAGCGCCGGCAGGTGCGCGGTGGAGGCGCGCCGCGGAGCGCTGCTGCCGCCCTCAGCCCGCGGCCGGGAAGCCTGCGGGCTGCCGGCCGGGAAGCCCTGGGCGGGAGGCACCCGCTCCAGTGAGCCTGAGATCGCGCGCACGCCGCGCTCCGGCCCGCGAAAGTGGCCGAGCCCACACGGGGACTCGCCCGCCGCGGCCGAGCCCGGTTGCCTGGGGCCGGGACCCCAAAGAGGCGGGTGCGGGAGAAGCCGCCACGGGTGTGCGCGCCTGTGGGGAGAAGGCTGAAGGCGCTGCCGACTCCGAGCGCCCGGCCCAGCCGCCGCTTACCCAGCTCGGCGACGTCGGTCTGTCCTTCCGTCCCCGCTCCGTCTGCCTCGGCCGCCGGCTGCTGAGGGCGGCGCGAGGCCCCTCTCCCTGCCTGCAGCTCGGAATCAGGGAGAAGACCAAATCCACATGGAGTCCAAATTCATTAAAATCCACGTCAAGCCACCAGCCACTTATCTGTATTCCTGAAGTCGCCCCGCGGTCTCCGCTCCGCGCGCCCCTCAGTCCTCCGTCGCCCCGCAGCAGCCCGGCTGGGCGCTGTCGCCGGCTCGCGGGGGGCACCCGGAGGCGCCGAGGGGGCGTGTGGGGGTGGCCGGCGGTGTCTCTCGTGGGGAAGAAGCAGAGCCCCAGCTGTCTTCAGATTTTTCCAGCGCGACTTTCCGGGCTCCTCTGACATCAGCAATCCCGGCGCTTCCTTCCCTTCTTGCTCTCCGGTTCGTTCACAGTCCCATTTCCTCCGGGAGCCTGGCTTTCCAGATCTATTTCGAGGTTTGCTCCGCCGGCTGCGGCGCTCGCGCTGCCTACCGTTCCCAAGCTCGCGGGGTCTCTCTCCGGATCGCTCGCCCTCTCGGCTGAAAAATTCTCAGCAACTGCGCTCCGCTGCCCTCCCGCTCCAGTCTGGCCCGGATGCCTCTCAGCCCGGCAGCTCTGGCTCCCGCGGTGGCGGCGGCGGCGGCGGCAGCGGCGGCGGCGGAGCCCTGAGAGCCGGCCTCCCTATTTTACCATGCAGCTCATTATCATAGAGGCCGCGCGCGTTAACCCCCTCCCCGCCGGCCGCGGCCGCCCGAGCTGGGGCCGCGCCCGCTGCTGGCACCGCCCGCCACAGCCAGCCCCGTGCCCCCTCCCCCGCCCGCGCGGACTTCCTCCTCCGCAAGCTGTCAACAAAGGAGAAGCAGGTTTGGCATCCGGAGGCCGCTCCGCTGCCTGTCCTGCGCCCAGCTCAGCCCGGACCCATTGGCCACCTTAAGTAGCCAAGGGGGCAAGGAAAATGCTACCAGGGCCCGGGAATTCGAGTAGGGCCTTGCGAACCCAGCTGGTTTAGCCCCCGGTGGAGATAGAAGGTCGAGCGTTGGGGTTAGCAGGGAGCTCAGGACACAGGAAGAGTGGGTGAGGGCAGTAGGGACAGGGACTTCCCCGCCATTCGCATCACCTGTCACCGCGCACATCCTGCACACCTCCCTCTTGATCTTTGAGTGAGGGATGAGCGGGGAGGAACGGGGCTTGTCTGATGGGGTTGAGACTAGAGTCCTGGAATTTGTGGGAGCAAATTTCCTCTTCTTGTAAATTAAAAAAAAAAAAAAAAAGCCAGCAAGCTGTCAAATAAGGCTTGAAGTTGTTGTTGTTATTATTATTGCAACGAGAAGATGAACCTTGCTCTGAATTGAATCTCAAGCTTCCAGCCCTGATAGGGATCCTGGGCATCTGATAAGTCCCGACTTGGATGGGGGCATTGGGGACGGGAGAAGAGCTTTCTATATCCAATTCAGAGAATCTTTTTGCCAGGGGAATCAGAGGGGTGGCGATAAGATAACTTATTTTAATAACCTAAGGTGAGAGGTTTCAGGATTCTGGACGACAATGCCTCGGTGCCCTCAAGGCCACTGATGCCTTGCTACACAGTCTCAGTAACTCTGCAGCTTCTAAACACTGCTTTTCGGAAGCGGCCTGCAAGCTGGACCCCAGCGAGTTCGCAGGGTCTGCGTAGTCCCTGCTCGCGATTAGAGCGCACACGAGTTTACTCCTGTCCAAGTACTCTGTTAAGCTTCCTCTACTGCCCTCTCGTGGCCACAGTCCTCAGCGGTATAAATCGAAAAAACAACATAAATCACTACAGAAAACCTAAAAGCAATTGCAGGAAATTCTTAGAGCAGTAGGGGCAGAAGAAAGGAAGGGAGGGAGGGATGAAGAAAGGGAGCCAGAAAAAAGAGAGAGAGAGAAAGAGAGGAAGAAGAAAAGGAAATCTAGACTAACCAGTCATCTCGAACAATTGTTCATTCAATACAGGACTGGGGGATCCAGGCTTTCCTCCAGTATCTGCAGAAATCAGCTAATTCTTCAAAAGTCCTTCATTGTAATTAGCTGAAATTTGCGTTCCTGTAACTTTCACTGGTTCCTGCTAGTTTTGTCCTGTGGAGCCACAAAGAATCTGTCTAAGCTGTGTTGCCTGATCCATACTTGTTATTTCCTTCAAACTTCTTTAAGAGCATTTATTGTTGGTAACACACCAATAAATTATCATATTTACCCTGTATTATTATTTATTTATTTTTATAAGTAGATCTTGTCTCCCCATGCAGACAGTCTAGTCGATCCCTTTATCTCTGGGTAGACAGAATCTAAACCACAATTTCTTAAGAAAGATGATTTGAAGAAGATGCTGGAAGATTTTGGAACACTTCCCCCATTTGTTCATGGAGTCTGGCCAGCTACACCTAAGACCAGCAGTGGTAGGATTGGAGACATCTAATTGATAAAGCTCCAAGCTGAAAATTAGGGCCCTCTGGTTCTAAATCAAGTGCTGTCTAACTCTGGAAGAGGTCACCTCTCTTCCCCATGCCTCAATTTAATCACATCTTGGGAAGATTATGATACAATTTAAATAATTTTCTCATACACCCCTCCAGCCCCACTCCTGTGGTCCAGAAATAAATCCTAGAATGAAGAGCAAGGAAGCATAAAATGAAACAGACTCCTCCACTCACCCCATCTTTTACCCCCACGCCTCCGCTCTGTTTCCTGAATAAAGGGAGAGAAAGAGGGAACACAGGCGGGAGAACACATTGCGGCTGACAGGGTGTCACGATGCCATCCAGATTCCACATTGCCACTGAACAGGGTCTAAGATCTGAGTCCTGTGAGACTATGGAAGAGCCTGTGGTCAGCATAGCAATGGAAAGAGCGCTAACTTGATCTACTGGGAGGTACCCTTGATGAAGTACCTCTAACTTCTCTAGGCCATGGTTTGTCCATCTGTAAGATGGGAATTTCTGTCTTTACTCTCCAGACAGCTGGGGGAGTTAAAATAGATATATGTAAGAGTGTTGGAAGAATTAATAGTATCATCGAAATGGAAAGATTGTTGTTATATTTAGTCCTAATAGGCTAGAATAAATATGGATCTTATTAGCTAAACATCTAATTATAATAACATGCTCTGAGAAATTAAAAAAAAAAAACAAAAAACCTTGGGTTCATATTTAGATTCGACATCGTCTGAGACAACAGCGGTATATCTGAACCTCTGGTCTTTACATCTGCTCATTCACCTTCTCCCTTTGATCTGGGTATTCATTCATTTATTATGCAAATATTTATGAAGAGCAAATTTTCTAAATTTCTTCCTTTAATAGAACTATACATAGTTCATAATTACTACTTTGGCACATATTTTTAAAGAAAGCATGGCAATAACCCTACAGATTCTATACCCTCAGATCCATCTCTTTCTGAGGTTTCCGGTTTTCTTGTATGTTTCTGGCCTTCACTATATTCCTCTTCATTCTGTCCATCTGATGTCAGACCCACAGCCCCTGGGGACTGACCAGTCTTCTGTCAAGGCCTTGTAGTTTATCCTTATTTCCATCTGGAAGGATAGACGTAGTGCAACACATTTGTGAGCAGGCTGTAGATATTTAACAAATATTTATCAAATGAATGAACAAAATAATGAATGGGGAAATGTTTATCTTATGCCAAATTCTCATCTTTGGAAAATCGTAGCACACTCAACAGGGTTCTCCATTCACCCCAACCTACCTACCTTCCCTAGTCAAGACATTCATGGAACCTCACCTTGAAAGTCATTTGTCACTTCTGCATTCTTGTTCCAGGCCCGAGGCCTCTTCTTTGCTTGTCAAAGAAGCAAACTAAGAAACTCGATGGATTACTTAAGCAAGAGAATGAGAGAAGTAGGAGAGGCCAGGGCACCAGCATTCTGGAATGCCACAGAATGTTTCCTGTGAAGAATGAATATTTCCCCTGTGGAAGACAGGTTTGGCTAAGCTGCTCCCACCTGCATTTCCCAGGCTGGGAGCAGGCCTTGGCCCTGGAAAGCAAGCTCTTAGGCTTTGGGGAGTACAGGCCCAAATGGGCAGCTAGCCCATCCCCAGGGGAAGTCCTTTCTGTCACAGCAGCAGCTCCAGCCCCACAAATAGATGCCAGTACAGTAGCCCCTCGGATCACAGGAGGTATTTTTGGTACTGGAAGCCAGCCACACTTTGGCAGGCTTTCAACATCAAGTCTGTTCCCCTTAGAGGTGGGGGGTGGCAAGCTATCAGTGTTTAGCATGGGAATGCTGCCTGCAAGTGTGTGCATGCATATATTTACGGTGCCTTGAGTTGGCTGGGAGGTGGTCTCAGGAGGATGTGTGCCTGGACCTGTGCTTGGGAGCCAAGGGAGCTCCTGCTTGCCAGTGTCAGAGGGCAATGTTTGGATGGTGCACTGGCTGTTGCCCAGTTTGTATCTGGCTCCCAAAGTTGAGACTACTGATGCCACCACCAAGCTGACTGGTCTCTGCTCTAAGATGCATGTCATCTTTCACTTGCCCTGAGCCCGGGCTTGCCACTATAGACAGGCAGGAATGTGGTCCCTTCTGTCTCCCTACCAGGCACCTCACCTTCATCCAGCAGATGCTGTCAGGCAACCCCAGCAGCAGAGCAGCCTCCCCTTATGCCCTACATTGTTAGGAACAAAGGGATTGGTCTGACAGGCCAGACTGGGGTGTGTGGGCCAAGTCCTGTGAATGGAATAGAGAGACTGCGGGATCCCAGAGTGGTGGGTCTCAGCCCAGGCAACGGGGCCGGCAGCCCAGGACACAGGAACAGGGCACCTGCTCCGGGGTTCTCAGTACCATTCATAAAGACGTCACCCTCCCCTCCCCTCCCCTCCCCTCTCCTCCCTTCACAAATCCCACTTTCCTGTGTACTTTAAACAGTAGCAAGCCTGTTAAGGCTCCAAATCAAACAAGGCAGGATTTCACTCCTTTCTCACTAAACCTCCCACGAGCAGAGCTTATGTCCCTGTATACCTCGTCCTCTTTCCCTAACCCTCCCTCCCCTCCTCCATCCATCTAGTGTGTTGCTCTGGGAGAAGAATATTCTCTGTGAAGCCCAGGCAACTACAGTCCCAAACCTACTTAAATAGGTCCCTGGAACAGTTTGCAAGGCTCTGGCATTTGCAAGGTCAGAAGGCTTCAGGGGAGGGGTGGGGGAGGGAAGTGTGGACAACTGGACTCCAGGCATGGAAGGTGAGGGCTGAGGCTCAGGACTTTTCTTTTACTCTATTCCTAGCACTAAGGGTCAGGAAAAGGGCCTTCCTCTCTTATTTTTTTCTAAAAGAATCCCCCCAAAGGAGAAACTAAATCTCTTGGTGCCTTGGTTTCCTCCTTTATAAAGTGGAATAATGTCCCTTGCATTTCGTGTCTTACAAGATGCTGACTAGGAAAGAGCTTCAGTAGCCAGAAAGCATTATACAAATGCATGGGAATGTTTTCTTAAAACCTGAAAGTTCCATCCGGAGGCAAACCTATTTCCCAACTGTACAACTGCAGTTCTTCTCTTGGTTGGTTTTCTAGGAAAAACAGCTGGGCTCACCAGAAATATCCCTTTGCTTATGGGGCCACTGTTGTCCATCACCTCGGGGTCCTTCCTTCTCTCCTATTCTTCCACTCAAAAATGCTGCAGAGAAAAAGAGATTCTGTCCACCAGCCTTCCACTATGGAATCACAAAGCACATCCATGTTGGAGTTGGTCCTCATTACTAAGCAGCCCACGTACACACCCACACCCTCTCAGGCAGCAAGAGAAGAGAGGGGTGGCTGAGGTGCCTTGGAGAACACGCTGTGATTGCATAAGAATTAGCATGGCCCCATTCCTCATGGGCTGAGATGTATTATGCGAATGTGCTTTTGGGGTCCACCCCTGCTCAGCAGCCCTCACTGGCCAGGAAGTCCTTGCCTGTGCTGAGTCACTGACCTCCTGTCTTTGATGCCCAACCTGGTTCAGAGGACAGTTGCTGCCAGAACTACAGTTGGGTTGCTAAGGCTTTCTGAGGGCTCAATATCTCCTGGGTAGGCCTGCCAGGGCTTTCTGGGGTGGGGATAAGACTGGACAAAATCAGTGCCATTTATTTGTTTTGAGATCAGAACTTCACAGAACTGATAGGAAGTAATCATTTTGTCCCAGCATCTTCATTGAGACAAAACAATACCTTTTCTTCAGTTGCCCATAATTATCAAAATAAAATGGTAAAAGTTAAAATATATTGAATTCCTACTCTGTGCTAATCCTAATCCTCACAACTCTAATCTTACAAGGTAATTAAGTAGCTATTATCACCCACCTTCCTTTTTTTTTGAGTCAGTGTCTTGCTTTGTTGCCCGGGCTGGAGTGCAGTGGTGTGGTCATAGCTCACTGTAGGCTCAAACTCTTGGGCTCAATGATCCTCTTGCTTCATTCTCCAAAAGCCCTGGGATTACAGGTGTGAGCCAGCATGCCTGGTTTATCATCCCATTTTACAGATGCTGAAACTGATGATCAAGAAGTCAACTGATGGTCCTAAGGTCACATAGGTAGTGTGTGGTATCGTCAGAATGTGAATGCAGGCTGATCTGGCACCCGTTTTCTCTAATTTTGCCCTTTTCTGAAGAGGAGAAAGTGATGAAAGCGTGGGGGCCCATCAATGTGGGAGTTCGAATGCCAGTAAGTGGGAAGCAACAGGCCTCATCCTGCTTCTTAGCATTTCCCCGGCCAAGGACCTGGAGCCCCTGCCATAGGAGAATGCCCCCAGACTCATCATGAATCAGGCAAAGCATCGCAGAGCTTTAGTTCTGCCGAGGGTCAGGAGTGTCATTTTCTCTTACAAAGGAGAGCATGTTGTTGTCATTGTTTTCATGATTTTTATAAACAATCATACTAATGAGCTCAATTCTCCTCTATTCTATAGGGGGTGTGTGTTTAACAATGAGAATTGGCCTATAGGAAAGAAGTTGCCAATACATGCAAATCTCTACTAGCGTCTGTCACCTCTGCCCTGTACAACACCACATATGTGGCCACGCCTGCCTTTCAAAATAATGGGATAATTGGGTGCAACGCGTGTCACCCCCACCCCTTAGAGAGAACATGCCAGTCGGTCTTTGTGGTAATCCACGGGGAGCCGGGTGAGCAAAAAGCCAGTGTCTGACTTCGCCTTGATTGCATCTGTGCCCTACAAACCCCAACAGAATTGAACTCACAGTTCCTCCTAATTAAGGGAGAAAGAAAGACAAGAATGATAGCAGAAGAATTTCTTCCTTCTTCTGACTGCAAGCTCTTCAGGGACAGCCCATTAAGCCCCCAGCCTCCAACTTCTCTTTCCTGACTCATATCTGGAGTACCTAACATGGTGCCAGGTTCTCCCTGGGACTGTAGCCCTGAGTGTGACAAGAGTGATGAACAGGGGCTGGTTTGAAAAGCCAGTCCCTGCTCTGGGGGCCTGTCTCTGGTCTACTGTAAGGCAATGCCGAGCAGCAGGCTGGGGGGGGTCTGGGAGGCCTCAAGCTAGACAGGTGAAGGCTGGTCTAGGCCTTGCAGGGGTGGGTGGGACCTTTCTCCGGGAAGGAGGCTGGCAGAGTGAAGTCCATCACTCCATGCAAAAATAAACAAACACCTGCCTAAGCAAATCAAATATCCTGGCATCCAGGTGCAAACCACAGTGCCTGCCCCCATGCTATAAATTTAGGACAGGGCATGAATTACTAGCATCTGAAAAGAAAAATCCAGGAGTGGCACGAGCGCTGGGCAGGCAGGAATCAACTGCATCAGCGCTGACATCATGAAACAATTAATGGCTACATTAACAATGTTTTCCATATTCTGAGTTTCGAATTCCTAGAAAGAAAGGTCCATGTTTCGGTTTCCCCTCTTAGTCAGTTTAATATTAAGTTCATTGTGATTCTTTTGTGAAATACTCTCTTGCCGGGGATTATGAGTGCTGTATGGGACGGAAAAGAAAGATCAGCAAAAGCAGTTCTCTTTCTCCATCATTGCCTTCTGGCTTTCCTCCTCTTTCTCTCTGGGGCTACAGCACTGATTTTCTGGAATGGTTTCTTTTGACTCAGAATCAATGCTGATAGGACGAGGGCTGCTGTCTCCATTAATAACAACAACAACAAAAAAAACAGAACTAAAAAAATTCCACCTTGGGTTTTGGGAGACCTGGGTTTGATTCCTGACTGCACTCCCTGGCAGTGTGACGTCCTATAGGTCACCTTCCCTCCTCTGGCCTTGGTTTCCCCACCTGTAAAAAGCAGGAATTAGCTTTGATGCACCCTCTACTCCCCAGCACAACTGCCCGCCTGTCATGCTGCCGCCCTTCCAACTCTCTCCTTGGAGAACGGAGGAAGGATGTTGATGCCAAAGGAAAAAAAAAGGCTTCTTTTAATGCCTGAGAAACTCACTGCCTAAAAAATCAACGAGGGAGTGCAATCCAGGGACAGAGCTGAGAAATAGGATTTTGCCTTTGAATTGTCTCAAGTCGGATGATTTCTCTCTCTGCCTGCCTTTGATAAACGCTCCCGTTCAGGGCTCTGGTGTTACGAACCTTTCTGAGTCACGGGTGGCTATAGCCCCTTCAGTCCATTCAGCTGACAATATTTCCTGATGTTTCGAAGGCCAAGGGCATAGGACAATCCTGTGGTGTCTCTTTACCTTCTCTCTTCTTCCCCCATCCCTCAAGCTTTTTCTTGTGGAATTCCTACTTTTGCATTGTTGCACAAGGTCCTGATACGACAGCAATCTCAGCCTTGGCGATTGCCCAGGGTGGGGGAGCCCCAGCTCCTGGTCTCCTGGAGAAGCCAGCAGAAAGCCTTCTGTGGTCTCTCCAGGACATCACCCCCCCTGGTGGAATGACAGGGAACTTTCCTGGCTTCAGAAAAGCAGGGCAACCTGGCAGCCGTCCCCCCTCTCCTCTGCAGTTACAGTGTGGTTAATAATTATTACTCTGTGTTAATCACGACAGTGGAAGAGTTGCAGGCCGTTATTTCGAAATGATCGGCTCCAGTCAATGACTACTTATGACAGCAAAAGCGAAACATCAGCTCCGGGAAGCCCCCATGTAAATGGAGAGTTGAATGAAAGATCAGGAATAATGGAACGTGTATTTAGTTCCATTTTCCTCGCTAAAAGGGCCCTGTCAGAGTAATTTCCCCTTCCATGTACGATACCTCTCCATTATTTACAATATCTTCTTGGGGGAATAAAACAACGCAGAACTGCTCCTCCTCATCTCCCACTCCCTGCCTCACCCTCCCCTCTCCCCACCCCCCATCAATTGTGTCTCTTTCTGGAGTTTGGCAAACACAGCTACTTTCTCCTGCTGTGTTTTCAGTGGAGCTGAAATGAATGTGGCTCTAGTATGTTTTTCCCTTAATCATTCTTTTTCTTTCTTTTTTGCAGGAGAACATTTTCACAAAGCACAATCACAGAAGAACAGAATGTCCTGATGTTTGGGTGAGAAGCATGCATTTTTTTCTTCCCCTTGAATAAAAATTACACCCCATAACCATCATATCAGAGGGCTAAAGGCCATCTTTCAAAGTTTTTCATAATCTTGCACTACCCTCTGTGCTCAATCTTATTTCTGACAGCCCCCTCCCTACCACCCCGGGGCGTAGTGGTTCCTTGAAGATACTAAGTTCATTTCGCTCCCCGGAACCTACGCCCATGTTAATCCTGCAGTGTGGAATGTGGCATTCCCCTACCTCACTTCCCACGGTCATCCGATGCCTGAACAATCTTTAAGACCTTCTCAAGATCCATGCCTTTTAAGATGCCATGACACTTTCTGTTCATACAGAATTTTAAGGATTTGTACACTAGTTTCTTTTCATTGTGAGCTTGTAACAGGTAAGTCATTTAATAAATATATGCTGAAATATTTTCACTAGTGGTATCTGCTATTTTAAAAGAAACTCATTTCAGAAATGAGAGAAGCAAGGATACTCAGAGAGGATAAGTGACTTGTAGATCACATGTCCAGGAAATGGCAGATAAGTTACTAGAACCCAGGTGTTTTAATTTCAAGTTCAGCATTCTTTCTCCTCTGCTATGCTGCATCCTCACTGCAATTCCCTCTGACCTCTCCTTTTGCTAATCAGTGTGCTTAACTTGGGCACCTAACTTACTTTCTTTTTTTTTTTTTTTTTGAGACAGAGTCTCACTCTGTCGCCCGAGCTGGAGTGCAGTGGCACCATCTCGGCTCACTGCAACCTCCGCCTCCCAGGTTCAAGCGATTCTCCTGTCTCAGCCTCCCTAGCAGCTGGGACCACAGGTGCCCACCACCATGCTTGGCTAATTTTTGTATTTTTAGTAGAGATGGGGTTTCACCATATTGGCCAGGCTGGTCTCGAACTCCTGACCTTATGATCCGCCCACCTCAGCCTCCCAAAGTACTAGGATCACAGGCGTGAGCCCCCGTGCCCCGCCTGGGCACTTCACCTTCATCTTCCCCACTAGATTGCAAATTCCTTAAAGGCAGGAGCTATGACTTATGTTTCTCTTGCACCTTCCATCTGAAGTGAAAGTTTTGTATTAATTCCCTGTAGCCATTGCCAACTTTTGTATTAATTCCCTATACCCATTGCCACCCCAACTTTTCTCCTGTCTGTCAAGACTGGCATAGCATTATGGAGTGACACTTTGGAAGATCTTTGTCCTGATGCTGGGACCCCTGTGGGCCTGGGATGGAAAGCACCCACGACCTCTGTTTCTCTCTAAGGCTGACACTGGGACCCATCCAGTTCTGCTCCACTAATCTGGATCCCTCTTTCATATACAGAAGCTGACCACAGGGAATGTCAGGATGCCAAAAATCTCCTCTGGGACTTTATATATGGCTTGAATTTCACCACTACAACTTCTACCATCAGGGAAAGCCACTAACACCTCTGGCCCTGTTTAAACAAGGTACTATCTTCTCTTTCCTTTTGACTGATGAGCTCAGAAAAGACCCTATGATAAAGGAATGTGCCAAATTGCTCTGTGGTTTCTATATCTAGCTCATCCCAGGACCTATGAATCACCTCTGTGCTTTTGATAAGCTTTAAAGTCCAATGAATGCTAAGTTCTCTTAATGTCATCATTGCATTTCACAGTTTGTACTAATAATGAATGCAGTCATGTGTATAGCAAGTTGTCATTGGCAAAGTTTTCTTGTACGTTAGAAGCAAGTAGATATATACTAAGAAGACTGCCAGGTTCCATTGCTGCTGCTAAGAGCACAGATTTCAGAGTGGGTTTGATTCCTGGCTCCAGGGCTCATTCCACTGTGGTTTCAGCAAAGTTACTTAACCTCTATCTAATGTCAATCTCCTCAATGGTAAAATGGGAAAAGAATGTGAACATCATAGAGTTGTTATGAGAATTAGATGAGAGGCTTGTAAACCACAGTACCTGGCACAAGAAAAACTGCTACTTACAGGACAATTTCTCTGTGACAGTCATTGTTCTGTCACTAACTGGTGGTGTGACTTTGAGAAATCAGACAGCCTTATTTTCCTCCTCTGGAAAGCAAGAAGCATGGCATCCTGATACATTTTGGTTTTCAGGCCAACACATTAAGGTAGGTAGTCACAGTTTTGGCCCCCACCATAGGCACTATTGTAATTTCCATATATTTGCTTATAATAGTTATTAAATCCTTGGTTCCAGTTTTGGCCCTGACCTGAAACAATGCACAATGATTGCTAGAACACAACCTCTGACTCCCAATCCTAACAAAAAATGACGTATTCCTTTCCCTTACTCTGCAAATCTTAGAAAGCAGTGTAATTGTTTCTATTTTCTTTCTTTTCTTTTCTTTTCTTTTCTTTTCTTTTTTTTTTTTTTTTTTTTTTTTTTTGAGACGGAGCCTTACTCTGTTGCCAGGCTGGAATGCAGTGGCATGATCTTGGCTCACTGCAACCTCCAGCTCTCTGGTTCAAGCAATTCTCCTGCCTCAGCCTCCCGAGTAGCTGGGATTACAGGCGCACACCACCACGCCCAGCTACTTTTTGTATTTTTAGTAGAGATGGGGTTTCACCATGTTGGCCAGTATGGTCTCAATCTCTTGACCTCGTGATCCTCCCACCTCGACCTTCCAAAGTGCTGGGATTACAAGCATGAGCTACTGTGCCAGGCCAATTGTCTCTATTTTTAAATGTGGAAACTGAGGCTTAGGAGAGTAAGTGCCTTGTGCAAGGTGATGGAGCTGATATATGATGGATCAAGGGTTGAAACAAGATCTATTGATTCCTAGCCCCATGCAGCATTCATGAAGATGCAGGGCTTCTTCTACAAGCCTCTGGATGATTTCTTGTCCTCGTGCAGATTCCATCTTGGTTTTGGCCCCTGGTTTCTAGAGAAGGGGTCACTGCTCTCCACCCCTGGGAACAACAGCATTGCCTGAGAACCATCCCTCTCAGAAACTCAGTGGAGGACACAGTGACCTTGAGGCTGAGCCCACTCTGCTTTGTCTCCCCTTCTGCTCCTCTCAGACTGCCCTGGGAGATCTTGCCTCTAATGGCATTAGTGTGTGCCTTCTGCAATGTTGATTAAATTATCTAATTGTTTGGAATTGGATGGAGCTCCTGAGTCAGGAATGCCACTTGACAACCCTGGGAACTGGGGTCTGGTTTCTGCCTCAGGAGCCAGCATAAAGTATGCAATTATTCTTCATGGGGGTAGGAGAAGGCAACACAGGTGCAGAGAACCAGCACCCTTCTTGAGGAAGGGAGGATCCGGTTGGGGCTCTACCTGAAGGGCCTACAATGGCTTTCATTCCTCCTTTCCTCTCGTTCATAGTCACACTTCTCTCTGTCATGATAGGACAGTGTGGGGAGTAGTCTAAAAAGATGTTTCTCTATAAACTCCCAGCAAAAAAACCCCCACCAATTTAGGACTATAGCTTTTCATAGTTGGAAAAAGCCTCCAGGCCATTTAGTCTTACCCTTAGTTTTCATTTCCGAGGTTGCATAACAAATGACCACAAACTGGGTAAGTTAAAACAATAGTTTTTGCTCTCATAGTGCCGGAGGCCAGAAGTCAGAAATCACGGTTTCAGCAGGTCCAGGCTTCTTTTGAAATTTCTAGGGAGAAATCCTGCCTGGCCTCTTCCAGCTTCTGCTGGTTGTCCACAATCCTTGGCATTCCTTGCCTGGAGCTGTTTCACTCCAATTGTTGCCTTTGTCCTCACATGGTTGTGGCCATCTTCCATGTGTGTGTGCATGTGTGTGTGTTCACATGGTCTTCTCATAAAGACACCGGTCATTGGATTTAGGGCTCACTCAAATCCAGTATAACCTCATCTTAACTTGGTTATGTCTGCAAAGACCATATTTCCAAATAAAGTCACATGCTGGGGTACCAGGAGTTAGATTTGAACACATGTAACTTTTCGGAAAACACAATTCAGCTCCACTCCACACTCTGTAAGAATATCTCCTACATCAACTCAGCAAGTCATCATTCTTTACTTCCTTGGATCCATCCGATAATAGGACATTCACCACCTTATAACTTTTAAAGGGCCTAGAATATATTACCAATAACCTTGAATACTATCATAGTTTTACAGTGCTCTTAGCAAGAAGATTCTTAAATTCTAGGCTAAGTTTTTCCTGTGAACTTTCATCCAGTGAAAGCAATGATTTCTCCAAAAGCCTTTTGGCTTTTCTCTACCACTGACCTCTTTTCTGATGGCAATACAGTGAGCAGCTGGGAGGCTCCTGTTCCCCATCACAGTTTTGTGTGCATCCCAGTGAGAGAAAGAGACCCAGCATTATCACAATAAAATACTCATGATTAGCATCCCTAGAGGACTCTTTGCCTTCAAAGCCTTTCAGTCCCCTTCTTTGGCACACATTCAAGTTCACCAGCATGGTTGCCCACCCTCTTGAGTTTCCTTCCTCCCACATAACCTTGGCCTTGTGACCTGGATAGTTTTTTTGCCCTGCTTCACACCGTGGAAGCCAGGGAGACCAGAGTGAGCCCCAGAGAGTGCACTGAGACAGGCAATTGTGTGTGTGTGTATGTGTGCGCACGTGTGTGTGCATGCACACGTGTGCACAGTGCCTATGATTAAAAGGGTCTGTTGGGTTTAATTGATGCATTTGATTACCATGATGACTCCCTCCCTGGAGCTTTCCAAAACAGCCAGATGTACCAAGAGGACCACCTCCAGTTTTTGCCTTTGGTTCAAACTGTGGGCAGGGGCACAGGGAATGGTGAGGATTATGTGGACCTGCACAATGGGAGAAAAACTTAAGGGTTTTTTTTATAGAACCCAACTGCCATCTCTTTCCACCAGGACACCAATTAAAGGATCTCTAGCCTATCGAGTCCTGGGGATAAAAGTGAAAAGGCAGACTTGGAGGAAGCCGACTGTGCTGCTACTCTTGGGGACCCCTGCCCCCAGCCGTCCCATCCACCCACTGCCTCTTTTCACTGCTAGATGGATGATCAAGAAAAATCAAATGAGAGAGCTCATTTAAAGTTGTTATTGTAGGAGGAGATAATCCTTTCTTAGCCCACTCCCCACTCTCTTTTTAGCTTGCACTGGGTGTAATGTCCTGGACCCAGGTCTGGGAATGGCCATTGTCACTAAAGCTTAGGCAAGTGGAGTTGAGTCTGATTCTTGCCTTCTGCATAGCTGCAGAAATGTGATATTAGGCTGTTTGGCTGCGATTAGATGCCAGCAACTCTAACTTGGCTTCATTCTTACCACAAGGCTTCAGTGCACTGACTATCAGCTCTGATGGCACAAGAATAGGTGAGACTGTCACTGCTGCAGCACAGAAAGTGAAAAGCCTGACTGGTCAGGGAGGCAGATGACTTTGAGTCTAGTCCTATTGCTGCCTTTAACTGTCTTTCTGAGTCAGGCCACACTTTTCTTACCTTAGGGATTCAGGAAAATCCCCAAGTTTCCTTCTTGCTCTGAAGTCCTGCCTGTGGGTGGAGAAAGTGCCCTTAGGGAGATTAGAAGATTGGTGTCATCTCTGCTCCAGGGTGATCTTAGGATTGGGAAAGGGAAGCAGCTGCTTCTCTAATGGTGGACAGAGCTCTGGGCCAGAGGGTCACAAAGCTGGGTTCATCCCAAGTGTTGGCCAACTGTGTAACCTGGAAAATGTAGTTAACCTTTATATGCCACCAACTCTCTTTCAAAAGCAGAAACCACACCCTCCACAGTTCTTAAGTTTTCTCCAAAGAAAACCATTGGGATAAATAAAATGACAAGCTAAATTTTCCTTTGGGCTGTGCTAGCAGAATTGCACCATCACAAGCAGCAGAGGGGAGAATCTATTTAGAAACACCCACTGCAAGCGCCTGTGCTCTATCAGTACGTTTATGCTGAGTGGCTATGCTTTTGATCAATGGCTCAAACTGGCTGCATAATAGAAGCATACTTTATTATTTAATTCGGATTGTTGTTGATCACTTTTGAAGATTTACTGAGTTTTGGGTATAATTTGGCAACCTGTACTTTTAACAAATCTGAAAAAGCTGTAAAGGTAATTTGGATGCTTATCCAGGGCTGAGAGACACTGATTTATGCATTTAATTTAGCAAATTTTCATCGAGGCTGTGGCTGTGTGGAATGTAAAAACTGTGTAAGGGTTAGTCTGGTCTTGGCTTTCTAGGAAATCCTGGCAATTTTTGCTACCAGAGGAGGCAGGCATGAATGCAATGAATTGTAATCGGGTAAAACTCAGGCGCCAATAACTACAACAGAGGAGTGGACAATCAGAACAGAGGGTAACTATGAACAATTAGTGTGTCTGTTCCAGTATATTGTCAGGCAGGGCACACCTCTGACTGTAATTTGTTTGATGAGTACTCCATTCATGGTGGTGATGCCTCAGAGGAGCAACATTGGAATTGAACCTCAAAGAGTCAGAAGGATACAAACATATCTCTGAATTTGCTTAATGTGTGGAAGAACACAACAATGAAGGATAAACCATAAAAATAACAAGTTTACCCTCAGAAAGAGAGAAAGAATAGAGACCAGGATAGAGATTAGACTTTAAATATGCCATGTTTTATAGATTTGCTTTTGAAGATATGCAAATATTTTTACATAATTTTGTAACAAAGACAAAAAAGCAATTCCTAAAAATTTAGAAAGTAAAATGAAAGCAAAAATAAAGTACTTAAATGTATTTGCAGTTACAGCATAATCATACCAGGGAAGTATTTCAAGTACTGTAAAAAAATAAGTGTATTTTTTATGTCCTTAGTGGGGTATACCTTAAGAACAACAACAACAATAACAACAAAACAAAACAAAATCTTAAGCTATTCTTAGTAATCATATTGTTGGTGGTAGTGTTGGTATGGCTATTCTGAAGTTATAGTGCCTGCAAAGTATATTAGGTATGCATATTGTTTTATGTGTATGTGCTGTATATGAGTGATCATATGATTGTCATAGAGAACGGGGATTTTTTTTCTTTTTCTTTTTCTTTTTTTTTTTTGAGATGGAGCCTTGCCCAGTCACCAGGCTGGAGTGTAGTGGCGTGATCTTGGCTCACTGCAACCTCCATCTCTGTGGTTCAAGCAATTCTCCTGCCTCAGCCTCCCGAGTAACTGGGATTACAGTCATGCGTCACCACTCCTGCCTGATTTTGTATTTTCAGTAGAGACAGGATTTCTCCATGTTGGCCAGGCTGGTCTCGAACTCCTGACCTCAGGTGATCTGCCTGTCTCGGCCTCCCAAAGTTCTGGGATTACAGGCGTGAGCCACCATGCCTGGCTGGGATTTTTTTCTTATGGGAGAAAGATACAGATGTGGGATTGACGAAGTGAAGAAAACCTGGTTCTCTATTTACACTGGAAGTATCAGTATGAACTTGAAATCTACATTATTTAAAAAAAAATACATGTTTACGGGCTCTGTCTACCAAAAAGAACAAAAATAATGAGCAACCTAGTAGTACTGAACACCTCTGACTCCCAGACTATGTTTTCTAAATACCATTTTCTCTTAAAAGGAACCAGAGTTTCTTGAAGAAATGTCTGAGTTCAGATTCATGGAAGGAAATATACAAGTCTGGAAAGTCTTGTTATACCAGAAAACAGAGTAAGTATCAAACACTACTGTCATGTCAAAAGGACTCAGGAATGTACTTGAATAGATTCTTATTGATCAAACATGAAATAATTTGAGCATAAGAAAGGATAATAACTGTAAAGGATTGAAATTCACAACAAATATGTTCACTTTATGAGTTTATAATTATATCTCTACTAGTCATTGAAAAACTTTCATTATTTTAAAAACAAGTAAAAGGAGAAAAAATCAAGCATTTATTTTGATTCTCTTATACAATCTATATCTTGGGACAATCAAGTAGATGAGGGGAAGTTGCTCTTTATAAAAATATTTCAATAACAAACAAATAAGGAATAATGGAATTAAAATGTGACAATTTTGCAAGCCCCCCTAATTAGGCTTGCCAGATATAGCAAATAAAAACATTAGGCCCCTTGCTTAAATATGAATTTCAGATAAACAACACATAATTGCTTATTATATGTCTCATGAAATATTTGGAATATACCAGAGGACTTTAACAAAGTTCATGGAAAATGGAATTAAACATAAAAATAAAAAATAGAAACTTTATTTCTCAACATAAGCCTCGTCAAGTTTAATACACTTTTGTTAGTGATGATACCAGGCATTTAGTCAATCCCTAAATAACTGAGGGCCCTGTAAATTTAACCATGTCAATGCAGTCTTTTTACATTATTAACTAAAGAAAATGGGTGCCATTTAAAGATCTTTTTAACATTAGGAAACAAAAGGAAGTCAGAATGAGACAAATCAGGACTATAAGGTGGATACGTAATGATTTTCCATCAAAACTCTCACAAAACTGCCTTTGTTTGATGAGAGGAAGGAGCAGGAATATTGTGATTGAGAAGGACTTGGTGAAGTGAGTGTGAGTTTTTCTGTTAAAGTTTTGTCTAACTTTCTCAAAACACTCTCATAATAATCTGATGCAATTGTTCTTTGGCCTTCCGGAAAGCCAACACACAAAATGTCTTCATCATCCCAAAAAACTGTTGCCACGGCTTTTGCTCTTGACCAGTCCACCTTTGCTTTGACTGGACCACTTCCACCTCTTGGTAGCCATTGTTTTGAGTGTCGTTTGTCTTCAGGATTGTACTGGTAAAGCCATGTTTTACCTCTAGTTAAGACTCTTCAAAGAAATGCTTTGAAGCAATGAGGGGGATCAAGATCCACTGAGCTTTTCAATTTCCTTTGAAAGCTCTGCATTTGTTTGCAGCTAATCTGGGTGCAATGATTTTGACACTCATCAATGGTCAGTTTTCTCAACTTTAATTTTTTGGTTAGAATTGTGTAAGCTGAACCAATTGAGGTATGTATCGTGTTGACTATTGTTTGTGCTGTTAATCATTGGTCCTCTTCAATTAGGGCATGAACAAGATTAATTTTATCCTCAAAACTTTATGTGGATAGTCTGCTGCTGTAGGCTTCAAATTCAAAATTGTCCCATCCCTTCTCAAGACAAGTTATTCATTTGTAAGCTGCTGGTTTCTTTGGGGCATTGTCACCATAAAGATTTCATAAAACAGCAAAGATTTCACTGTTTTTTCAAGCTTCCCCATAAATTTGATGGTTCTTGCCTCAATTTTAGCAGAATTCATGTTGCTCTGATGGGAGCTCTTTTTAAACTGATGTCTTATCTTTCTTGGTTCATCAAACTAGCTTCTGTGCAGACATGTTATAATAGATTAGAGTAAGTGTATTTTGATGCAAAAGGTTTTTGAAATCCTTGCATTGGTTTTTCATAATACACAATTTCCATTAATTTTTGAAGGCCCCTATACTTATTCTAAACGATCATTCATTGTTCATCTGAAATTCAAATGCAACTGGATATTCTATATTTTGTTTGGCAACCCAACAATGAGTTTATAAATCTAGGCAATGATCATTGATATTGTGTGACATCACATGCATGCACATACAAAAGAAATGACCAGACCTTATGACCCTCCTGATAGAAATACCATGACCTATGAAGTAGCCTTATCAAATTATTGAGCTTGAATCAATCAAGCTGGCAGATCTAACGACAAATTTACGGGAAATACGGGGGAGAGAGGGACACGTTAAAAGATGTGCAATCAGGAAAATATAGGCTGTCGGAAACCCTGTACAACAAATGACCTAATTTTATAAATAAAATGAGAGAGAGAGATAAAACAATCATTGATATTTAGTATGATATAATTATTTTTATATTTTTGTTGAATGTGATATTGCTATTGTGGTTACTATTTTTTAAAGAATCCCTTTCTTGAGATACATGCTGAAATACTGAAAGTTTAAATATGATTTGCTTCAAAACAATCAGGAGTGTGGGTAAAGTGGGTGGGGTGTAGCCAAAGCAAGAATGACCACACACTAATCATTGTTGAAGCTAAGGGAGGCATTCATTATACTATTTTGGTATGTGAGAAATCAGTATATTATTTTTGCTTTTGTACATATTTAAAATTACATATAGTATTTTTTAAACAAAATTAAGGAGGATCTCAGTTGATTAGGTAGGATAGACATTTCAAGCACTATTCTAGGTGCTTTATTTATATTATCTCATTTTAATCTCATAGATACCAAATGAAGTAGGTATTACAGCATTACTCTTATTTCACATATGAAGAACTGAGTCACACACAAATCAAGTAACTTGTCCAAGGTCATCTAGGAGTAAATGGTGAAGCTAGAGTTTGAACCCAAGAAGTCTAACTCCACACAGTGTAAGCCCATGATCTTAACCACAACACTCATCCCCTGAACTGGCAAAGTTGGTTTATCTGCTTTGATATTTGTGGCTGCTACTTGGGGTCATCTGGTCCTGTGCAGTCCTGCTTCTCATGTGGTGCACTTGGTAGTGATGGTCTTGTCATTGGCGGTATGCTCTGTTTTGTAGGCATTCTAGCGTGAGATGGGTGATCTGACTAAATGGGCTTTAAGGTCATGTCTAATTATTCGATTCTATGATTCTAAGTAGGTTTTCTCCCCCACGAAAGTGAGTGTCCTGAGAGTGTGGTGCGGCAAAACTTTACCTTGAGGAGCTACAAAGACAACTAGGAGAGAAATCAGTAACCCAGGATGATGCAGCACAGGGAGCCTTGGGCTCTGCAGATTGGCAGACAAGTCACAGGGCCTGCCATTCCTCAAGAAAGGTTGTCTTCTTCCTTACCAAGCCTCTGCCCTGCAAAAGGCTGCATGTAGACTGGATACCTCCCTTTTCCAGGTCACATACTTGGTTTGGATATTTGCAAAATGTTTTCATCGGCTTCTCGATATAAACATGATTGTCTTTACAAAGACCCACTCCACTCCCCCAGGAGGTAGACAGTGTCTGGAAATGCCTTGTTTTCTAACACTACAGCTCCTCCACGCTGGACCAAACCTTCCCCAAACTGCAATCTTGCCAAGAGCTGAAACGTGAATGCCTCTCGTTGAAGAATGCAACTGAAGTTCTCTACATGCCAGCTCTTCCCTTTCATTCTAACATCTCCTGTTCTTTTGCTACACACATCTCTTTGAGTAGAAACAGCTTGGGGTCACATCCAGAGGAACTGGACAGGTGGCTTTAAAGGCCAACATAGCAGGCTCTGAAGTTGTAACAGGTGCATTGTTTTTTATCAGTTTATTGGAAGGAAAGATGGGTCCATGTACAAGGCTACTTTTTCCAGATTGGGGACAATCTTATAGGTTGGCAGACACATATGTATTATTTTTCATAACTCAAAACTATCTATGGAGCTGCCAAGAGTCAATTCCAACTCTCTGTTTGGATAAGATAGAGGTTTCAAAGGAAAGTTTTCCTTGGCAAAGTGTATGTCTTGGCGCTAACAGTCCTATGATGAAAATACCCAAGACCAAAGGCAATACAGGGCTGCTTTCAATTACTGGGGTTGAGCTCATTGGGAATAGGTCTCATGATATTCTTTGGATTAGGAGCAGACCCTGTTTCGATTGGCAAGCCAGGGGAAAAGAAAGAGATCATTTCTCTGCTATTTGGTGGACTTTTCCAATTATGGAAAGGTAATTCAAATCTTTGGTGACTTTGGAAATCTTCCCACTGGAAAATTCCTATTGATTTTTGGTGTTTGCCTTATTCTGGAGCACTGAGAATATTCTGGAGTGAGCAGAGTCTAAATTGTCCAGGGGCTTGATAAGAATTCTCAGGCAGTGGCACTGGCAGAAGTGCAGCTTGGGACTTATCCAAGTGCCTCAGAAGCAGGCTCTGGCTTTTCATGTGAATTGAACTCATTACTAACAAAAGAAGAGCATCCCAGGATGCTGGCAGAGAGCAAATCAGAAACATCTTCAGGGCCAAGAACCTAGAGAAGCTTAAGTAAAGTCAATAGAAAACGAACTCAGTGGGAGAGGGTGGGGAAGAATATTTCTCTTTTTGGATTGCAAGTCAATAACTTTTTTTTTGTTTGTTTTACTTTGCTGATGATCCTCAGTCACTAATAAGGAAGCTGATGTGCTCTGTCTAGACAACTCATTTCATGAAGGTCAAAGAGGGTAGGCCTTGTCCTTTGATCCTTGACACTATTCTGCAGTCTCTTTTGAACTTCACACTTGCTGAGAAATTTGGGTGGAGATGAAATGAGAAAACTTTGACTAAAATAAGCAGTGCCCATTTTTAAAAGTTTTATTTCTTGTCATAATTTTCTAACAGCTGCATTTGGCTCAGCAGCTGAATGTGGCCCTCCACCCACCCAGGCCCCCATCTCCTTCAAAAAGCCTTCAACCTTCCATGCTGGTCTAGACCCATGGCTCTCCTAATTACCATCTGTCTGATCCTGGGCAAGCCTCAGTCATTTCAGCTGCAGAGAAGGCATGCAGTACATCAGTGCTTTGGAATTCCTTTTCCCAGTGACTGAAAATATACTGAACGAATGAATGAATGGCGATTTTGAATACAGCCTAAGATACACCTTTGGTAAACCCAGTGTATACTAAAAACACAATTTCTTTTCTTTTCTTCTCTTTCATTTCCTTTCCTTTTCTTTTCTTTCCTTTCCTTTCCTTCCTTTTCCCTCCTTCCCTCCCTCCCTCCCTCTCTCTCTCTCTTTCCTTCCTTCCTTCCTTCCTTCCTTCCTTCCTTCCTTCCTTCCTTCCTTCCTTCCTTCCTTCCTTCCTTCCTTCCTTCNCCTTCCTTCCTTCCTTCCTTCCTTCCTTCCTTCCTTCCTTCCTTCCTTCCTTCCTTCTCACAGTCTCACTCTGTTGTCCAGGCTGGAATGCAGTGGCCTGATTTTGGCTCACTGCAACCTCCACCTCCCAGGTTCAGCAATTCTCCTGGGATTCTCCTGAGTAGCTGGGATTATAAGCATGCACCATGATGCCTGACTAATTTTTGTATTTTTAGTAAAGACAGAATTTCACCATGCTGGCCAAGCTGGTCTTGAACTCCTGACCTTAGGGTTCCACCCACCTAAGCCTCCCAAAGTACTGGATTACAGGCAGGAGCCACTGCACCCAGTCAGAACACAATTTCCTTGGTCCCTTTGCAAATTAGAAATGTCCAGGTGAGCTGTTCTCCTGACCACTTCCACCTGAGCCATGAATGACTTGGCTCTTAGTTGAATCAGAGTTCCCAGCCCTGTCCTTGGAGCAGTAGCCATGTAATCAATATTCCCAATGACAGTCTCATCACAGCCTCTGCCATCTCACTGAGAAAATAGAAGAAGGGGCCTTCTGTCTGCCCCTCTCCACAGACTAGAGGTCCACATGCTAGGTTTCCATGCGGAGAATCACCAATGCAGAGTTGCTGGGATCCATCTCACCATGACAGTTCCACCCATGGCATTCCCTCCTCTCCCATCTTTCCCGGCCATCCTCAAGCTTTCTGCAGCAGGAGCGGAAAGTGTCTGGAAGGGATCAAGCATTGGCAGAACTGAGCAACTTCGAATTTAATTTCCTGAAAGGACACAAGCAACGGCAGTGTGCAGTGACAGAGTACCTCCCCAACCACCCCCACCACTGAGAAGGGGCCTCTAAGGCTGCAGTCTGCTTGAGGCAGATGGAAGGATGTGGGGCCAGCAGTCAGGCTCCTCTGAATGTGATATGAAGATCCCACCCAGCCTGATGACAATGTCTACTCCTTCTTTCCCATCTTCTCTCATCCTGGACAAGGGCTCTGAGCCAAAGGCACCTTCCCTGCCTCCTCACCCTTCTCCTTACTACGTTTCTCTAGGTTCCTCTTTGAACATGCTTGATTGGGACTTGCTCACTCCAAACTGGGGACTTAGCAAGGTTGATTTCTACATTTGGGATGTCCTGCCAATATTTCCTGCCCCTCTTCTAAAATCTTGCTCTATTTCATCTCCTTCTGGAGCCCAGATCACTCGTTAACATCTGCATCCACATTAGGGCTCAATTTATTATAGTTTCACAAAAAGCCAGAGCCAGAGGTGGCCTTAATAGATTATTCAACTGCCTTATGTTCCTTTGGGAAACTGAGGCCCAGAGTGGGGAAGGAACTTGTACAACTTGTGCATTGAGGGAGTGGTAGATCCCTGGTTACAACTCAGGGCTGGCCTCTCCGAGTCCGGAACCCTTCCCTCTGTGTTGACTTGTCTTGCTTCTCCTTTTCAAGCATCTGACCCACGTTTTCTGTTAATTTCTAAACTGTCTAAGGACAGCGACCTCTTCTTCTCCTTTTAGAGCTTCATGATGCCTACCACAGCTAATACCTCATACTTTCAGCACATTATATACTTTTAGAAGTTATTTACATTATTTCATTTTTTTCCTCGTAAGATTACTTTCTAGCAGCAGCAGCAGCAGCAGCGGCAGAGATGTAATTGACCCTCATTTACAGATGATGCAGCTTTAAGGCAGAGAATTCCATGGCTGGCCCAAGGACACCAAGACATGTGGGCTCATGTGGGAAAACAGAAGGCCCTGGCACAAAATCACAATACAGACAGTGAAACTGATTGTTACCTAACAAGACCTGTAGCCAAGGGAGCTCTGATGCTCAGAGAAGATGATGGGGTGCTCATGGGTCAGTGCACGGTCCGATATTTCCCTGTGGTTCTCCACTCACTGGATGCCTGATTCTCTCGTACTGTGATTTAAAAACAACAAGGTTCAGAATCACAGTGGAGTCAGGAAGAGGGAGCTTGCCATTAGTACTGATTATTTAAGCAAACTCTCGTTCTTCCCTCCCGTATCCTGCTCTCATCCCTCCAATGTGCTGTGTGCAGATGTCCTATAGGTTCCTAGGAGAATGCTCTGATACAGACAGCAGGCCTGGTCTCCTCTTGTACCTCCCCATCCCATTTGTGCTGGGGGAAATGTAGTCACATCATTTGCATTTATCAGGAGAATATGCCTCCTTGTCTGTAGCCTTTAGTCTGACTGAATTGCTTTTCTGCTTCATGAGACACACAGCACAGCAGCCCAGCGCTCCTTTCTCCTCTTCACTTCACCAGCGTCGGGCCGTAACCCACTTTGCTCTCCGGCGCATTTATCATATTGATCGTATAAGAAATAGATCATAAGCAGAATGAAATTACCGAATGCAATGATCTGGGGCATCCTATGGACCAGATCAATCTTGGGGCAGCCAGGAAAAAAAGTCCCTTGCTGTGACGTTTTCCAAAGTTGATTTTCATTGCAAATAGAAATTTCCATCAGCTGAGGCACCCTGGAGGGAAAAGTCTGCTGTGCTGACAAGGGGTGTGTGTGTGTGTGTGTGTGTGTGTGTGTGTGTGTGTGTGTGTGTTTGTTGTCTGAAAAAATGAGGAGGTGGGAGGGAGGGAGAAAGAGGGAGAGAGGGAGGGAAAATGGGAGCTTGAGAAAATTCATTCATTAGAAAGAAGACTTCCTTAGCTAGATCTCATTTGAAATGGATGTTTGAGGCTCTAACTATAATAAAACCCATTTTTTCTTGCCTAGCTCAGATTCTCTAAATTGTTCTTGTATTCTGTGCGTGTGTGTTTGTATGGAAAAAATGGAAAAAGGTGACTCTTACTTGTTTAGAAGACCCCTCAAAGACACTTTCAAATTCTGTGTGAACTCCTGGGCTGAGAGCCACCTGTCTTATCACCCTGGACCTGGTCTGGGAATGTGCAGTGTCGGTGGGAGGCTGGAGTTTTAACAACATAGTTAGTATAGGGCAGTGTGGAATTTATTTGTAGACTGTTCCTTGAAAATATAAGCTTAAAGCCCCTCCTCTCCTAGACCCGAGGCTCCAGACATGACCTCTGCCATCGTAAGAATATTCTCCCTGTCTGGAGACAAGGCTGGTGGGTTCAGCTGAGACTGGAAACCCAAGTGAACAAGGTCTCTGGCAGCCTGCCACCACCTCAGACTGAGGCAGAAACCCACAGTGGGAATGCGGTCTGAGGCCCCCGTCGCCCCCTTCCCACTGTGAAATCCATCCCCAGACACTGAGACTCAGTGTTATTGGCTTTGGCAACATTCGTCATGCCAATAAACTCATTGAAATTGAAGAAACCAGAGGGGGGATGGAGATCAGGGAATAGAAGGGGGTGAGGAGGGAGAAGGGAGGGGAGTGTGCAGAGGACAGCAGGGAACAGGAGCTGCCCTCAGACTCTCGGGTGAGCTGAAAGTGAGAGACGTCATGGATGCCAAGTAGCTGAGTTCATGGAGGAGAGAAGGCACAGGCATGAACAGACCTCGTCCCAATCCTCCAAAGCTGTCTCTGCCTGCTCCCTGTCACCACTGAAGCATCTGTGCTCACGGAAATATCTCTGGAAACCTTCCTGTGGGGCAAATGGCCAAGGAAACACACGTGTGCACACACATACACACACACTATCATCAATGAGACAATGAGAAATAAAACACCATGGAATATATCTGCCAGGACTATAGGGAAGTATACCAGCCACTCATCTGAAGCCAGAGGAGAACCAGGCTGGGTTGAGGAGCTGAGCAGTTTCCTGCTAGCACTACCCTGTCCCCATCCCAGCCCTACTCCAGTGCTACATTCTGCCCTGGTATATGCCCCTAGATGTGCAAGTTTTCTAGAGTTAGAAATGCTACTCAGAATTCATCCAGGATAGCTCTGTATTGTTTTCCCTGGATAGAAGACTGCCTCTCCTAATCCCGAAGACCCTCAAAAGTGGTGAAAGCCATGTTTCCCAGCCCTTGTTGTCAGGGAAGTCCCCTCATTCCCTGATACTGTAGCCTTGGCTGTTTCCCTTGTCTCTGTCATGATTGGACACAACCATGCCAGGAAACATCAGAGCCCTGCAAGCCAAGCATTTGAAAAGGGAAAACTACCAGGCTGCTCTCTGGACAAAACAGCTCCTCCTTCCATATACTCTTCTTCAGTTTATCTATTTCTAGCTGCTATTCTTGCATAGCTGAAGACTCTCTTTACTTCTTAGCAGTCCTGTTGCATTCATTCTTCTGTCTTCCTGTCCCTTGCTTGAGATGTGCCTGTGTGGTCAGTGGAGAGCTGGCTTGTCATCTTAGCTGCTGTATTTCCTCACCTACCGTCCTTTCCATCTTATCCATCAAATATGCAAAAAATTTTCAGAGTGTCTTCTAGGAGAAGCAAAAGGGTAATTGGAGAAAACTGAGGCTGATTTGAAGTCTGCAAAAAGGGAAGGCAGGATAGAGAGCTCTGATAGAGAGGCAGCATCAGTTAATCCAGGAACGTAGAACGAAATTTCAAAGACGTTCTTGGCTTTTTGAAAGCTGAGTTTGGTTCAGTTGTCTCAGACTTTTAAAAGAAGGTGCTAATATAGCTAAGAATGATCATTTGAATTTAGGAAAGACCTTCTTACTTTCCAAAGAGAATTTATTTCGTAATCACATATTATTCTGTTGATGTCTAATCAATCATCCAATCTATGTTGCTACTTGTCACAAGGCTGATCAAAAGTGTGGCTGTCTCAGTGCAACACCATCCGGGCTACTGGCAAGCCTGGAAAAGTCATGTTCTTTTGACTGAGAGTAGGTTCCTGGATATATGTTTGCAAATTACAGCAAGTTGCTGAGGGAGGGAGCATTCCATGCAGGGACTTGTTGAGGGAGTTGGAGAACATATGTCATGTATAAGAAGAGAGCTGTAGTGTCTGCAGGGCTTCAGACAGCTGAGAAAAACTATGTGGATTCGGAGACTGACAGACAGGAAGGAATGGGGATGGGATACAAGAATGTTCTCCCAGTGACTCCACAGGAACCTTTTTTATCAGCCAGGGGTTAATTTGAGACAAAAGGCTAGTGCTGTGAGCATGGGATTCCTGCCCTGTCCTGAGCCTGATGGATCCATTCCCTTAATGAAATGCACACAGTTTATTTTACCAACTCTAATTACTTGAAGAATGAGTATCAGGTTTCTTTATCCTTCTGCGGATCCTGAATCCCTGCCAACCCCACAACCTTACGTGCACTGAGGCTAATGGAGCTTTTATTCTAATGAGTTGAGAGCCAACCCACCTTTGTAGAGAGAGGAATATTAAAAAGAAGGAGGAGGAGAAGAAGAAAGAAATGCTTAATGTTTGTCTAGTGGATGAAAAATTTCACAAGATAAATTAAAGTGTTTTCTGGCTGAATGGAGAAACGGGGGCAGGATGGTAGAGATAATTTTTCCAGGACTCAAAATGATTTATCTCATCTCCGTGTTCTTTAGACAAGAGGTTCCATTTATTTAGTCATTTATTTTATTAGTTTTCTGAAGATCCCCCCTATTCCTCCCCCACATCCAACACAAAGACATAGCACTTGGCACAAGGAGTATGGGGCTGGGAGACAAGACTGGGATCCCTGGATCCAGCCTGTCATTCATTCAGCCCCATGCCAGGCACTCGGCCTTGTGCTAGAGAGACAGCTGTGCTTGGATGGAAATTGTTCCTGTCCTCAAAACTACCATCAAATGGGAGATAAAGACTCATAAACCAGTGAACAGAATTCTCTGTGATAAATGCTGTGCTATCAGAACCTCTCTGCGACCCACATACCCCAATAATGACCTTTGATAAGACTTCCAGAGATCATCTAGTACAGCAGTTCCCGGGGTTATTTTTGCCCATCAGGGGCATTTGCAATGTCTGGAGACATTTTTAATTGTTACAACTTGGGAAGGGGGATGGAATCTCTACCTACAGGGATCTTGTGGGTAGAGGCTAGAATGCTGCAAAGTATCTTTCAGTCCTACAGTGCATGGGACAGCCTCTCTCAGCAAAGAATTATCCAGCCCAAATGTCAGTAGTGCCACTATGGACAAACTCTGCTTTAGTCTATCCTTCTGCCTCCAGACAGGCCTGTGCTGAACCCATCCTGAGAACTATCTGGCTTCTCTCAAATCACCGTTTCATGCTGCTGGGCTCTGCTCGGCCACTGTTGAATGGACGTCAGAGAGAAAACTTCCTTTTGCCCTGCTCTAATACCTGGGGATAGAACTGTATTTTAAAAATAGCACAAATGGATACAATTATTTATGTGAGATGGTAGAAAAATCTTTAGGAGAGCATCTCAAATTCAGGGTGGAGTAGATGAAAACATACAATCCTGCCTGGATGCCTTATGCTTCTTTTTTGTGGAACTCTCTGTCACACACAAAACTCACTCGTAGAGTTCTTGGCAGTGGAAATAATTTGGGACTAGGTTGAGTCCTTAAATAGTTTCCCTTTTGCATGCCCCAACCATTATTCCGAATGTTTGCAAAAAATACTGCCAAGGCTTTTTCTTCTGAACTTCATGTAACTGTATGTTATGTACCATGGAGTTAGTTTTGAGCAATTAAGCCTCCCCATGCCAGGTTTTCTCATCCTCTACCAAAGTCATAAAGATGGGGCCTTGTGTCTGGCTTTCCCGGGAAAGCAGATGGCACTTTGGGTACTGGCAGGAGACAGGTGTGAAGTTTCAGGGGCCGGAGGGCTTGTCTGGCATCCTATGCAAATTTGGCTGCATTTTGCATCCCTCCTAGGAGCTATAACCAAACGGAGCCTGCTTCTACATCTCTCTCTCTCTCTCTCTCTCTCTTTCTCTCTCTCTCTGTGTGTGTGTGTCACACACACACACGCATGAGAGAGAGAGAAAGAGAGATTGACCGTGTGTGTACATACATGTACTGAGGTAGCAACAGAAGTTGTTATTTTATCTTGGTCTACATTGTACAAAAGAAGATGAATGAATCCATCAGGGTCAGCTTTCTAGGAGATCAGTGTGTAATTCTCTTTTTAACTTGATCAGCTTCTGAGTCTGCTTCTTGCCTTCAGATGCTGAGACCTCAGAGTGTCTGGCTTAGCAGCTGACAGTCACCAGGAGGCTCAGCGGAGGAGTGCTGACGAATTCTTCTTACACGTAGACCGTAGGTTAGTGATAGCTGCAGTTGGTGATTTGCGTTAATTGACTTATCCTGGATTATGGGTACTGTCTTTTCCTTTAGAAGGGGCATTGTGAAGGTGACCACATGCCAAAGAGTTTTTTAGGGGCATGTCTCAATTGTAAATGCTTTTTTCTTAGATCTCCCAAAGTACTTATCAAACCACAATTTTTACATTTTAAAGAATATGTTTCCTGTAACTATCAGATTATTTATTTTGTCATGGAAACACTCTCTAGTCCCCAATAACCCAGAACCAAGAACAACAAAACCTTATTTCTACTGACTTCCAGTTTCTGCCCCAGCTTCACCCAAGTCTAGTAACCCAGAGATTTCGGGCTGGAGGAGAATTCGAATGTAATTAACTAGGTAATATAATCGTATATATTACCTCCAGGTGGAATTAATCTCCCTTCCCTTCATCCCAAAGCATCTTTATGTTAGCACTTTTTACTGCCTCCCTAACTTTTTTTTTTTTTGAGACAGAGCCTTTCTCTGTCACCCAGGCTGGAGTGCAATGGCGTAATCTTGGCTCACTGCAACCTCCACCTCCTGTGTTCAAGTGATCCTCCTACCTCAGCCTCTTGTGTCACTGGGATTACAGGCACCTGCCACCACACCCAGCTATTTTTTGTATTTTCAGTAGAGACAGGGTTTCAACACGTTGGCCAGGCTGGTCTTGGACTCCTGACCTCAAGTGATCTCTGCCCGCCTCGGCCTCCCAAAGTGCCGGGATTACAGGCGTGAGCCACCACGCCCGGTCCCTCCCTAACTTCTATATGGATTTATGGGATCCACTTGACAGAGCTCCATGCAGGCAGAAGTCATATTCATTCAGGTTTGCATCCCTAGAGCATTGCTGGACGCACAGGAGACCTTAATACGTGACTTCAATTTAACTGATCTGTACAGATGACTGAGAAAGACCCAGGTCACAGCACTGTGATAGATGTTTGAACTTGTGTCTGTGTGTATGTGTAGGAAAGAGGCCCCAACTGGAAGATGGATTTGGAGTGAGGCTTTATGGAAGTAAAACCAACTGCAACTGGGCTTTTGTGTACAGAGAAAACAATTCCCCATTGAAATATACGCCTTTCCTTGGCACAGCTGTTGCCCTCCTTCTAGAGGCCTCAGTGTAAGTCACTCTTAGCATAGCAACTTCTCAGAATCTACCACGTTAAGGGCATGGCTGGAGATGTAGCTGATGCTGCTCCTGCCATCTCTCCTCCCTCCCCGGCCCTCTCGACAGTCCTCCTTCCCTCCATTCCTGTGCTGCAATCCCTATCAACCCTATCCACCATCCTCTTCTCTGTGTGGAGTTTCCCCAAAGGCTCTTGCAGTAGCAGTACTGTGGGGTCCTCAGGACTTTAGATTCAGAAGTGAGGTGCCTCCCTTGAGCAGTAACCACTCCATACGCTTCTTTCTGCTGAGCTCTGGGGGGGCCTGTGTGGCTGTGATAGTGCAAGTGAGCCAGGATCCGGTCTCTGTGGGATGTTCCCTCTTCTCTTGGGCACAACTGTCATTCATTCAACATCTTGAAAATCACATATATTTATTGCAAACTTCCATATCAAGCACTGTGCTAAAATCTGGAATAACAGAGCTGAGTAAGACATGATTCTCGTTCTGGAGGAAACTTCAGGAGGAGAGAGATGCATAAGCAAGTAACTGTGAAACAATTTATTAAGTGAAATAGTCAAAGTGCGAATCAATAGCACAAAGGAGGAAGGAGAGACTGTGCAGAGAATGTGCACTTGGTGTCTGAACCCCAGATAAATGCACAGCACATCCACAAATGGAATGGCATTGATACAGAGTTACAATGAAGAAAAGCATGTTGGCAGCATAAAAATAGTTTAACCACAGAAATGTCAACTGGAGAGCTGAAGAGTGCTGGGGACTGAGTTCGCACCCGGGTTTGAACCCAGCTTACTGCATACCAGCTGTGTAGCCTTGCACAAGTCTCTTATATTTTCAGAACTTCAGTCTCCACTTTCAGAAACTGTGGACAATAATACCCTATATACCGTGTTGATACGGGGGCAAAATTAGGTTACGGATGTAAATGTACTCTGGAATCTAGAAAGTGACATGCACATGTTAGGTATTATTTTTATACTGTGGGAAGGGAGGGCAAAGAAGAAAGCTAGGAAGTTAAAAACAGGTAGGTCCTACACAGTGGGGAATGGTGGGGATGAGTGGGAGGGGTTTGTGATTAATGTGGATGCTGAAATTTCACAGATGTAATGGGCCAGTGGAGAGCTCAGCGGCACACATACACATCAGCCCCAACTGGGCTGGAGAGCTCAGAGTTTCCATGCTATAAAGTTGGCAGTATGGCTGTTGACAGTTTAAAAAATGGCTGCTCAGCTTGGAGATTGAATGGCTGTTGAAAAGTAAAGTATCATTTGATTTTTATTGTCAGAAAGAGTTAGACCAGGAGAAATTTTCTGTAAAACACATGTGCAATTTGGGGACAGTTTGTCATCATTGTGGCTTCCGGTTTTTACATGTTTTGCTCTTGTCATATTGATGTACAAATTCAAGGTTAGTTCTGACATTCAGAAGAAAGCAAGGCATAATTGTGTGTCATACTCTTTATTAGACTTATTTCCTGATGGAACTGAGAGCTTATTGCTATTGATATAAATGTGTTCAGGTATTATCGATAACAGGGAATTATTCAGGGGCTTGACTTCCTCGTAGGGTCCACGTTCCCCTAGAAGGGCCTCTGTGAGCCATGCAGGGTGCCTGTGGGGGCTGTTGCCAGGCAGGGGAGCCTGGTATCCAAGTAGAACTAGGTGACATGCAGCCCCAGGAGACCAGAGAGAGAGTGGGAAGGAGAGCCTGAATTGTCAGCAAGTAAAGAAGCAAACGGGGAAAAAAAAAAGAAGCAAATGGAGGGGTTATGGGCATCTTAAATCTATAATGGGACATGAACTAGGTGGTAAAAAACTGGAGGGACTTACTTCAAATTGTGGTGCAGAGCGTGAAACATGCAAAGGAAAATAGATCCAAGTGGATTAAGCACCAAGACTGTGGCAAATACAAGAGGCATAGGGGTCTGCTCTGTACATGTTGGGGTGGACCTGACCACCTAGGACACAGGTAGGGGTGGATAGGCAGGTTCTAGAGAGTATTTGAAATTTCTCCACTAGAAGTGTGTGTTCCTTTCCTTCAACATACATTCAGCCAATATTTCTTGAACGACTATTACGTGACAGACATTAGCCTAGACATTCGAGATTTATCAGTGATGAAATAACTCAAAAATCCTTGCTCTCATAGGTTTTACTTTCTAGCAGGGTGTGAAGATAAAGGAAAACAAACAGTAAACCTAATAAACAAGCAAATTATACATTATGTTATAAAATGCAAAGTGCTGTGAAAGAAAAAACAAGTACAGGGCAAAGGGGTTTTATGGAGAGCATGAGGGCAGGTTCTATTTCCATTTGGTGCTTGGGGAAGGAGACCTCTGTGAAAGGTGGTATTGGAGCAAGACCTGATATAATCAGGGAATGAGCTGAGATTTCTGGAGAAATATTATTCTAGTCAAAAAGAATAGCCAGGCCAAATACCCTAAGATGGAAGATGCAGTAAGAGGGCCATTTTAGTCAGAGTGGGGTGAGTGGAAGACAAGGGGCCACCAGGCAGAAATGAGGTCAGAGACGTGGGGGTGGCAAGTTGCAAAGTGTCCTGTAGGACATTGTAATGGGGACTTTGGCTTTTCCTCTGAGGCTATGTATTGCCTGGTTTGAGCATCCTTTCTTTCTTTAAAAAAAGTATTTTCATAGCCTTGTTTTTAATGGTTAAGCTTCCTTTCTTAAATGCAAATTCCCCTTGGACAAAAACACACCTTGTGTCACGAATATAATAGCTAATTGTGAAAGCATTAATCACAGAACATCTGTTGTTGATGGGATAAAAGTAGACTATTCAGGGCTTCTTGCCTGTGCTAAAATGCTGAAGAAGACATAGAAAGGCAACCCTGGGGCAGCCAGACTTATATGCATCTAACTGTTCTGCAATTCTGTGTCAGGGATGATTGGGTTGAAGCTATGTTTAAATCTTTGTTCATGCCTTATCTGCTATGGCAGGATCCTGAATGATAGAATGTTACCTGAACTGTCCTCTTGTAGCTGTTGTCTTCTCTCCTCTCCCTCTCAGCTAGGGCAGTCTCAGATGCCTTCTGGGAGGAAAGGAAGAGGAGAGAAGGAGCACCACTCAGAGAAAAGAATGGTGTCCTAGCCTCTGCCAGTCCCAGGAGTGGAGCAGGTCGGCACCATTTGTCTCTTCCTCTGCTGGAGATGAGCTCTCTCTACACAGCAGGAGAGGAGAGACAAAGACAAATAAAAACATTTGGGTCTGCTGTTTGCTTTCAAGGAGTTGTGTTTTGTAGCTTGTTGGGAAATGATTTCCTATAACAGTTGATCCAGGAAGACACAAAGTCAGCTTGGGTTGTAATTGGAGACTCCCTGCAGAGAGATCTGGAAGCCTAGAAGAGGGTGGCAATTGAATCCCTAGACATTGTTGGTTGGACAATTCATTCTTTCCCAAGTCTGGGAAAATGTTTTTCTTTTCAAAGAATGTGTTGGAAGTCTCTAGCTTTGCTCGTCTAATGTTGTTTTAGGGACAGAAAGCATCAACTACATCTGGGTCTCTAAGAAAGTCTTGGGAAATAAAATGAGATCCTCCAAGTCAAGGTTAAGGATTCCAAGTTGAGCCAAGAGTTTTCTTAGCAAATCACCTTGTTCATTTCTCTGTGTGACCAGGCAGGACTGAACCCCTCCCAGGCTGGAGAGTGACAAGTGTGTGTGTGTGTGTGTGTGTGTGTGTGTGTGTATTACAGTCATCTACCAAACTTCCACATGCTCCCTCACTGAGAAGCCTTTCTTACATCCAAACAAAATTTTTCTTGGTTCTAACCCCGAATAAGCAGTTTCTGTTGAAATAAATGCAAAGCAGTAGCTTCAACATTCCTTCAGAAGAGCCTGGCTTCATTCTATGGAGTTGAGATAGACACTGTTATTTGAGACGCCCCTGACCCCATGTGCTTCTTCTGTGACCTATTACAGTGCCCCAAATAGCATTACAAGCAATTCATTTCTTTGCTCATTGAAGCCTCGTTAAGAGACAGGCTATTAAAATGTAAATATCTTCGGGGTAGAGAGCTTCAGGTAATGCTTTTTGGCTCTGTTATGACAGCTAGTCGAGGTTGAAGAGATTCTTTAGGGATAAAGGATTTAAAATTATATACACCTGGTTTGGCTCCACCATTTAAGAGCTGTGCTATCTTGGCAACTTCTTTAACGTCTCTGTTTTCTCTTTTGAATAATGGGGAAAATGATGCAGTTTTCAGTTTTTCCTGAGGATTAAATAAGAAAATGAGTATAATGCATTTCATCCAGGACTTGGCACATAATAAATATCGATAAATGTGTATGGTTTTGGTTGTGAAGGGGTCTGGAATGAAATCTAGGATGTCTGGGGGAAGGAGTACTGAAAAGTACTGCCAGCAGTACAAAAACTCCCAAGGGAAAGAGACCTCAAATAATCTTTATTACACTTTCTTGGCTGGCCCTATCCGCGTTCCTCTGCTGGAAGTTTACACAGGAAAATAAACTAGCAGAGAAGGATCTATTCATGATTGTTTCCTCCAAGCTTCCCAACTACTTTTCCCCTGATCATTTTCATTTTTCCTTTCTCCCCACTTTATCATGAACTTCTTTACCTACAATCCAGGGTGCACTAAAGAGAGAAACTTGGCTTTCAGCACCAGGCTCTCATCATGTGGGCAGTGGGGCAACCAGATGCCATTCTGAGTGCTGCATCAGAGCGGGTGAGACTCGGGCATCATGGCCCTGGCACAGCCCAGACTCCGGCGTGCCAAGGCCCATGCTGCGCGATCACGCCGCTTCCTCTTCTGAAGTCTGCTGCATCCACAGATTTAGGAACCAGCTTGATGGAAGGGAGTGGGCACTGGGGAGTTTTGGAGCATCAATCCTTCCATGCCATCTGTAGCTAGCTTTATATAGTGCAGGGAAAAGGGACAGATCACGATGGAATGGTTTGCTTTGTTTGACTTCAATGGGAGGGAGGGGGACCGAAGTAGTGGGAATGCTAAAATTGCCTGGGAGAGGGTGATGCCAATTATTTCCCCCCACTTTTCTCCTCCACTATTTTGGAACAAAATTAACCTGTGGTTTATCTGGAGAGGAGAGCTGAGAGGCAGTCACATCTGGCTATCTGATGGTCACAAGACATAGAGGTGCTAGTGTGAAATTGTGAATCCCGAGACAATAGAAGAGGCTGCTATTATTGCTGAACAATAGGGAGAAAGATAAGAGGATGCTATTGCTAGAGGTTATCAGTTCATCCTCTGTCTCCACAGGTATGAAACATATCCAGATAGGTGGAGAAAGCTTGGGAGCAGATCTCTCTCCCTCATGTACTGTAGGAAAAGGATGCGTGCTGTAGGGATGCCTTTCAAGGTGATAGATTTGCTTTTTAGTCTCAGGGCTACCTAATCTCAGCCCGACAAATGAAAGTGTTAATTCTCTGCCACACAGGAGATAACTACTCTGCTTCTTTGGATAGCCCAAGAAAATAGATAGCCCAAGACAAAGAGTTTCAGAAACATGTTTGAGATCGCGTAGATAGAACTGAGCTTTACGCTCATCCTCAAAACTCCGCTCCTATGCTTCCTTTTCTGTGTGTTTTTCTCCACCACTGAGAGTATTAATCACTCTCTCCTTCTTCTATAGGACTGACTGCACGCTTCTATCATTGCACATAGTACTCTGGTTTCTTCCTGTTTCTAAATATGCCTTCTCTACTAGACTGTGAGATTTTTGAGCACATGGTCTATCTTATTCATCTTTGTCTCTTCTGTGTCCAGTTCTGTCACTGAAGGAAGGCAAGTGGTCCTCACCCACGACTTCACAGAGTTAAGTCCAGGGCAGAGGCAGCTTCTGTGAAAGTTAGGAGCAGCTTGTGCTGATGGCATCCCCATCCTTTTGGATCTTTCTCACAACAGATATGAAATCAGGATTGTTATTGGTAAATGATTCAGTGGTGGCTCCTCTGGGGGATTTTTCTGAAGTTGGAGGGTCCTCCTGGTGTCTACAATGGAGCCCTCAGTAAGACTCAGCTTGGAAGGAAGCCAACCTAAACTGAAAAACTTCAAAGTCTAATCTATTCTCCAAGGTGATCAGTTCATTCTTGTAACCTTCCAAACCTACTATGAGAAGGAGAAGGGCATCACATTAAAACTTCATGGAAGGGGTTCCTACTCTCTGTCATTATTTCTAGGAAAGATGTCACTTTTCTCTGGAAGATTGCTTTTCTAACATTGCTCTTCTTTCCAGAAAAATCAGCAAAACTCTAAGCTCTGGTGTGTGCCTCCTGTTTTAACAGGCTTCCAAAGGAGACAATCACACTCAAAGTGCAGCCCCGATATCTGTGGAGGTATTCAGTTACTAAATCAATAGAGGTAAAACTCTTTTCTCTTTTCCAAAACATGCTCTTCTGGGACCATCATCTTCTGTGCCTGCTTGTAAAGAAACTTGGAATTCTGTCCAGGAAGAATAAATTCTATCAGCCTGCAATGAGTCCTCTTGGGGCCTTTTGGTGTGAACTTCACTGACTTTCTATTTCCAAAACTATCCCTTCTATTGGATCCTTGGTCAGCATGCAATAAGAAGTAGGTGTTAGTGTGAGGAGGTTATGTTCATATCTTAGTGCTTTCACTAACTGGCCTTGGGTAAAGTCCCTTAATTTCTCTGAACCTCAGTTTCCTTCCTTCCTTCCTTCCTTCCTTCCTTCCTTCCTTCCTTCCTTCCTTCCTTCCTTCCTTCCTTCCTTCCTTTCTTTCTTTCTTTCTTTCTTTCTTTCTTTCTTTCTTTCTTTCTT